>NW_027094480.1:0-91659 GCF_029207755.1 Chamaea fasciata
AAACTGACATCAGGCACCTGGGCAGCTGACTTTACTTACCCCTGGAAACAGGACATCCTTTGTGCCCAACTCCCTCTGCCAGGCGCCTGACCTCGGCCGCCTACAATCCCGAACGGAACAGGATTTCTTCCAGATGCAAGCTGCAACAAGCTGGAAGACTAGCTTCCCTTGGAAGGCCAAAGGCCTCCTACAAACTGACATCAGGCACCTGGGCAGCTGACTTTACTTACCCCTGGAAACAGGACATCCTTTGTGCCCAACTCCCTCTGCCAGGCGCCTGACCTCGGCCACCTACAATCCCGAACGGAACAGGATTTCTTCCAGATGCAAGCTGCCTTGAACAGGAAGACTAGCTTCCCTTGGAGGGCCAAAGGCCTCCTACAAACTGACATCAGGCACCTGGGCAGCTGACTTTACTTACCCCTGGAAACAGCCCATCATTTGTGCCCAACTCTCTCAGCCGGGCAACTGGGCTCGGCCACCTACAATCCCGAACGGAACAGGATTTCTTCCAGATGCAAGCTGCCTTGAACAGGAAGACTTGCTTCCCTAGCAGCGCCAAAGGTCTCCTACAAACTGACATCAGGCACCTGGGCAGCTGACTTTACTTTCCTCATGAAACAGGCCATCATTTGTGCCCAACTCCCTCTGCCGGGCACGAGGCCTCGGCCACCTACAATCCCAAACGGAACAGGATTTCTTCCAGATGCAAGCTGCCACAACCTGGAAGACTAGCTTCCCTTGGAGGGCCAAAGGCCTCCTACAAACTGACATCAGGCACCTGGGCAGCTGACTTTACTTACCCCTGGAAACAGGACATCCTTTGTGCCCAACTCCCTCACCTGGGCACCTAGCTCCGGCCACATACAGTCCCGAACGGAACAGGATTTCTTCCAGATGCAAGCTGCCTTGAACAGTAAGACTAGCTTCCCTTGGAGGGCCAAAGGCCTCCTACAAACTGACATCAGGCACCTGGGCAGCTGACTTTAATTACCCCTGGAAACAGCCCATCCTTTGTGTCCAACTCCCTCAGCCGGGCACCAGGCCTCGGCCACCTACAATCCCAGACGGAACAGGATTTCTTCCAGATGCAAGCTGCCACAAGCTGGAGGACTAGCTTCCCTTGGAGGGCCAAAGGCCTCCTACAACCTGACATCAGGCACCTGGGCAGCTGACTTTCCTTACCCCTGGAAACAGCCCATCCTTTGTGTCCATCTCCCTCAGCCGGGCACACAGCTCCGGCCACCTACAATCCCGAACGGAACAGGATTTCTTCCAGATGCAAGCTGCCACAAGCTGGAAGCCTGGCTTCCCTTGGAGGGCCAAAGGTCTCCTACAAACTGACATCAGGCACCTGGGCAGCTGACTTTACTTACCCCTGGAAACAGGACATCCTTTGTGCCCAACTCCCTCTGCCAGGCGCCTGACCTCGGCCGCCTACAATCCCGAACGGAACAGGATTTCTTCCAGATGCAAGCTGCAACAAGCTGGAAGACTAGCTTCCCTTGGAAGGCCAAAGGCCTCCTACAAACTGACATCAGGCACCTGGGCAGCTGACTTTACTTACCCCTGGAAACAGGACATCCTTTGTGCCCAACTCCCTCTGCCAGGCGCCTGACCTCGGCCACCTACAATCCCGAACGGAACAGGATTTCTTCCAGATGCAAGCTGCCTTGAACAGGAAGACTAGCTTCCCTTGGAGGGCCAAAGGCCTCCTACAAACTGACATCAGGCACCTGGGCAGCTGACTTTACTTTCCTCATGAAACAGGCCATCATTTGTGCCCAACTCCCTCTGCCGGGCACGAGGCCTCGGCCACCTACAATCCCAAACGGAACAGGATTTCTTCCAGATGCAAGCTGCCACAACCTGGAAGACTAGCTTCCCTTGGAGGGCCAAAGGCCTCCTACAAACTGACATCAGGCACCTGGGCAGCTGACTTTACTTACCCCTGGAAACAGGACATCCTTTGTGCCCAACTCCCTCAGCTGGGCACCTAGCTCCGGCCACATACAGTCCCGAACGGAACAGGATTTCTTCCAGATGCAAGCTGCCTTGAACAGGAAGACTAGCTTCCCTTGGAGGGCCAAAGGCCTCCTACAAACTGACATCAGGCACCTGGGCAGCTGACTTTAATTACCCCTGGAAACAGCCCATCCTTTGTGTCCAACTCCCTCAGCCGGGCACCCAGCTCCGGCCACCTAAAATCCCGAACGGAACAGGATTTCTTCCAGATGCAAGCTGCCACAAGCAGGAAGCCTGGCTTCCCATGGATGGCCAAAGGCCTCCTACAAACTGACATCAGGCACCTGGGCAGCTGACTTTACTTACCCCTGGAAACAAGTCATCCTTTGTTCCCAACTCCCCCAGCCGGGCACCTAGCTCCGGCCACCTACAATCCCGAACGAAACATGATTTCTTCCAGATGCAAGCTGCCACAAGCAGGAAGCCTGGCTTCCCACGGAGGGTGAAAGGCCTTCTACAAACTGACATCAGGCACCTGGGCAGCTGACTTTCCTTACCCCTGGAAACAGGACATCCTTTGTGCCCAACTCCCTCTGCCGGGCACCTGGCCTCGGCCACCTACAATCCCGAACGGAACAGCATTTCTTCCAGATGCAAGCTGCCACAAGCTGGAGGACTAGCTTCCCTTGGAGGGCCAAAGGCCTCCTACAAACTGACATCAGGCACCTGGGCAGCTGACTTTACTTACCCCTGGAAACAGGCCATCCTTTGTGCCCAACTCTCTAAGCCGGGCAACTGGCCTCGGCCACCTACAATCCCGAAGGGAACAGGATTACTTCCAGATGCAAGCTGCCTTGAACAGGAAGACTTGCTTCCCTTCGAGGGCCAAAGGCCTCCTACAAACTGACATCAGGCACCTGGGCCGCTGGCTTTACTTACCCTTGGAAGCAGGCCATCCTTTGTGCCCAACTCCATCTGCCGGGCCCACAGCTTCGGCCACCTACAATCCCGAACGGAACAGGAGTTCTTCCAGATGCAAGCTGCCACAAGCTGGAAACGTGGCTTCATTGGAGGGCCAAAGGCCTCCTACAAACTGACATCAGGCACCTAGGCAGCTGACTTTTCTTACCCCTGGAAACAGGCCATCTTTTGTGCCCAACTCCCTCTGCTGGGCACCTGGCCTCGGACACCTACAATCCCGAATGGAACAGGATTTCTTCCAGATGCAAGCTGCCACAAGCTGGAAGCATGGCTTCCCATGGAGGACCAAAGGCCTCCTACAAACTGACATCAGGCACCTGGGCAGCTGACGTTACTTTCCTCATGAAACAGGCCATCATTTGTGCCCAACTCCCTCTGCCGGGCACCTGGCCTAGGCCACCTACAATCCCAGACGGAACAGGATTTCTTCCAGATGCAAGCTGCCACAACCTGGAAGACTAGCTTCCCTTGGAGGGCCAAAGGCCTCCTACAAACTGACATCAGACACCTGGGCAGCTGTCTTTACTTACCCCAGGAAACACGACATCCTTTGTGCCCAACTCCCTCTGCCAGGCACCTGGCCTCGGCCACCTACAATCCCGAACGGAACAGGATTTCTTCCAGAAGCAAGCTGCCACAAACTGGAAGACTTCCTTCCCATGGAGGACCAATAGCCACCAGCAAACTGACTCCAGGCACCTGGGCAGCTGACTTTACTTAGCCATGGGAAACAGGACATCGTTTGTGCCCAACTCCCTCTGCCGGGCACCTGGCCTCGGCCACCTACAATCCCGAACGGAACAGGATTTCTTCCAGATGCAAGTTGCCACAAGCTGGAGGACTAGCTTCCCTTGGAGGGCCAAAGGCCTCCTACAAACTGACATCAGGCACCTGGGCAGCTGACTTTACTTACCCCTGGAAACAGGCCATCCTTTGTGCCCACCTCTCTAAGCCGGGCAACTTGCCTCGGCCACCTACAATCCCGAAGGGAACAGGATTACTTCCAGATGCAAGCTGCCTTGAACAGGAAGACTTGCTTCCCTTCGAGGGCCAAAGGCCTCCTACAAACTGACATCAGGCACCTGGGCAGGTGACTTTTCTTACCCCTGGAAACAGCCCATCCTTTGTGCGCAACTCCCTCTGCTGGGCACCAGGCCTTGGCCACCTACAATCCCGAACGGAACAGGATTTCTTCCAGATGCAAGCTGCCACAAGCAGGAAACCTGGCTTCCCATGGAGGGTTAAAGGCCTCCTACAAACTGACATCAGGCACCTGGGCAGCTGACTTTACTTACCCCTGGAAACAGCCCATCCTTTGTGCCCAACTCCCTCTGCCGGGAACCAGGCCTCGGCCACCTACAATCCCGAACAGAACAGGATTACATCCAGATGCAAGCTGCCAAAACCTGGAAGCCGGGCTTTCCATGGAGGACCAATAGCCACCTGCAAACTGACATCAGGCACCTGGGCAGCTGACTTTACTTACCCCTGGAAACAGGCCATCCTTTGTGCCCAATTCCCTCTGCCGGGCACCTGGCCTCGGCCACCCAGAATCCCAAACGGAACAGGATTTCTTCCAGATGTAAGCTGCCACAAACTGGAAGACTTGCTTCCCTTGGAGGGCAAAAGATCACCTACAAACAGACATCAGGCACCTGGGCAGCTGACTTTACTTACCCCTGGAAACAGGCCATCCTTTGTGCCCAACTCCCTCTCCTGGGCACCTGGCCTCGGCTACCTACAATCCCGAACGGAACAGCATTTCTTCCAGAAGCAAGCTGCCACAAACTGGAAGACTTCCTTCCCATGGAGGACCAATAGCCACCAGCAAACTGACTCCAGGCACCTGGGCAGCTGACTTTTCTTAGCCATGGAAACAGGACATCCTTTGTGCCCAACTCCCTCTGCGGGTCACCTGGCCGCGGCCACCTACAATCCCGAACGGAACATGATTTCTTCCAGATGCAAGCAGCCACAAGCTGGAAGACTTGCTTCCCTTGGAGGGCCAAAGGCCTCCTACAAACTGAAATCAGGCACCTGGGCAGCTGACTTTACTTACCCCTGGAAACAGGCCATCCTTTGTGCCCAACTCTCTAAGCCGGGCAACTGGCCTCGGCCACCTACAATCCCGAAGGGAACAGGATTACTTCCAGATGCAAGCTGCCTTGAACAGGAAGACTTGCTTCCCTTGGAGGGCCAAAGGCCTCCTACAAACTGACATCAGGCACCTGGGCCGCTGGCTTTACTTACCCCTGGAAACAGGCCATCCTTTGTGCCGAACTCCATCTGCCGGGCCCACAGCTGCGGCCACCTACAATCCCGAACGGAACAGGAGTTCTTCCAGATGCAAGCTGCCACAAGCTGGAAACGTGGCTTCACTTGGAGGGCCAAAGGCCTCCTACAAACTGACATCAGGCACCTAGGCAGCTGACTTTTCTTACCCCTGGAAACAGGCCATCTTTTGTGCCCAACTCCCTCTGCCGGGCACCTGGCCTCGGCCACCTACAATCTCGAATGGAGCAGGATTTCTTCCAGATGCAAGCTGCCACAAGCTGGAAGCATGGCTTCCCTTGGAGGACCAAAGGCCTCCTACAAACTGACATCAGGCACCTGGGCAGCTGACTTTACTTTCCTCATGAAACAGGCCATCCTTTGTGCCCAACTCCCTCTGCCGGGCACCTGGCCTAGGCCACCTACAATCCCAGACGGAACAGGATTTCTTCCAGATGCAAGCTGCCACAACCTGGAAGACTAGCTTCCCTTGGAGGGCCAAAGGCCTCCTACAAACTGACATCAGGCACCTGGGCAGCTGACTTTACTTACCCCTGGAAAAAGCCCATCCTTTGTGCCCAACTCTCTTAGCCGGGCAACTGGGCTCGGCCACCTACAATCCCGAAGGGTACAGGATTTATACCAGATGCAAGCTGCCTTGAACAGGAAGACTTGCTTCCATTGGAGGGCCAAAGGCCTCCTACAACCTGACATCAGGCACCTGGGCAGCTGACTTTCCTTACCCCTGGAAACAGCCCATCCTTTGTGTCCAACTCCCTCAGCCGGGCACACAGCTCCGGCCACCTACAATCCCGAACGGAACAGGATTTCTTCCAGATGCAAGCTGCCACAAGCAGGAAGCCTCGCTTCCCTTGGAGGGCCAAAGGTCTCCTACAAACTGACATCAGGCACCTGGGCAGCTGTCTTTACTTACCCCAGGAAACAGGACATCCTTTGTGCCCAACTCCCTCTGCCAGGCACCTGGCCTCGGCCACCTACAATCCCGAACGGAACAGGATTTCTTCCAGATGCAAGCTGCAACATGCTGGAAGACTAGCTTCCCTTGGAGAGCCAAAGGCCTCCTACAAACTGACATCAGGCACCTGGGCAGCTGACTTTACTTACCCCTGGAAACAGGCCATTTTTTGTGCCCAACTCCCTCGGCCGGGCACCTAGCTCCGGCCACCTACAATCCCGAACGGAACAGGATTTCTTCCAGAAGCAAGCTGCCACAAACTGGAAGACTTCCTTCCCATGGAGGACCAATAGCCACCAGCAAACTGACTCCAGGCACCTGGGCAGCTGACTTTACTTAGCCATGGAAACAGGACATCCTTTGTGCCCAACTCCCTCTGCCGGGCACCTGGCCTCGGCCACCTACAATCTCGAACGGAACAGGAGTTCTTCCAGATGCCAGCTGCCACAAGCTGGAAGACTAGCTTCCCTTGGAGGGCCAAAGGCCTCCTACAAACTGACATCAGGCACCTGGGCAGCTGACTTTACTTACCCCTGGAAACAGCCCATCCTTTGTGCCCAACTCTCTAAGCCGGGCAACTGGCCTCGGCCACCTACAATCCCGAAGGGAACAGGATTACTTCCAGATGCAAGCTGCCTTGAACAGGAAGACTTGCTTCCCTTGGAGGGCCAAAGGCCTCCTACAAACTGACATCAGGCACCTGGGCAGCTGACTTTTCTTACCCCTGGAAACAGGCCATCCTTTGTGCCCAACTCCCTCTGCCGGGCACCAGGCCTCGGCCACCTACAATCCCAGACGGAACAGGATTTCTTCCAGATGCAAGCTGCCACAACCTGGAAGACTAGATTCCCTTGGAGGGCCAAAGGCCTCCTACAACCTGACATCAGGCACCTGGGCAGCTGACTTTCCTTACCCCTGGAAACAGCCCATCCTTTGTGTCCAACTCCCTCAGCCGGGCACACAGCTCCGGCCACCTACAATCCCGAACGGAACAGGATTTCTTCCAGATGCAAGCTGCCACAAGCAGGAAGCCTGGCTTCCCTTGGAGGGCCAAAGGTCTTCTACAAACTGACATCAGGCACCTGGGCAGCTGACTTTACTTACCCCTGGAAACAGGACATCCTTTGTGCCCAACTCCCTCTGCCAGGCACCTGACCTCGGCCGCCTACAATCCCGAACGGAACAGGATTTCTTCCAGATGCAAGCTGCAACAAGCTGGAAGACTAGCTTCCCTTGGAGGGCCAAAGGCCTCCTACAAACTGACATCAGGCACCTGGGCAGCTGACTTTAATTACCCCTGGAAACAGCCCATCCTTTGTGTCCAACTCCCTCAGCCGGGCACCCAGCTCCGGCCACCTACAATCCCGAACGGAACAGGATTTCTTCCAGATGCAAGCTGCCACAAGCAGGAAGCCTGGCTTCGCATGGATGGCCAAAGGCCTCCTACAAACTGACATCAGGCACCTGGGCAGCTGACTTTACTTACCCCTGGAAACAGCCCATCCTTTGTGCCCAACTCTCTCAGCCGGGCAACTGGGCTCGGCCACCTACAATCCCGAATGGAACAGGATTTCTTCCAGATGCAAGCAGCCGTGAACAGGAAGTCTTGCTTCCCTAGGAGCGCCAAAGGTCTCCTACAAACTGACATCAGGCACCTGGGCAGCTGACTTTACTTACCCCTGGAAACAGGCCATCCTTTGTGCCCAACTTCCTCAGCTGGGCACCAGGCCTCGGCCACCTACAATCCCGAACGGAACGGGATTTCTTCCAGATGCAAGCTGCCACAAGCAGGAAACCTGGCTTCCCATGGAGGGCCAAAGGCCTCCTACAAACTGACATCAGGCACCTGGGCAGCTGACTTTACTTTCCGCTGGAAACAAGTCATCCTTTGTTCCCAACTCCCCCAGCCGGGCACCTAGCTCCGGCCACCTACAATCCCGAACGAAACAGGATTTCTTCCAGATGCAAGCTGCCACAAGCAGGAAGCCTGGCTTCCCACGGAGGGTGAAAGGCCGTCTACAAACTGACATCAGGCACCTGGGCAGCTGACTTTACTTTCCTTATGAAACAGGCCATCATTTGTGCCCAACTCCTTCTACCGGGCACCTGGCCTAGGCCACCTTCAATCCCAGACGGAACAGGATTTCTTCCAGATGCAAGCTGCCACAACCTGGAAGACTAGCTTCCCTTGGAGGGCCAAAGGCCTCCTACAAACTGACATCAGGCACCTGGGCAGCTGACTTTACTTACCCCTGGAAACAGGACATCCTTTGTGTAAAACTCCCTCTGCCGGGCACCTGGCCTCGGCCACCTACAATCCCGAACGGAACAGCATTTCTTCCAGATGCAAGCTGCCACAAACTGGAAGACTAGCTTCCCTTGGAGGGCTAAAGGCCTCCTACAAACTGACATCAGGCACCTGGGCAGCTGACTTTACTTACCCCTGGAAACAGGCCATCCTTTGTGCCCAACTCCCTCTGCCGGGCCCACAGCTTTGGCCACCTACAATCCCGAACGGAACCGGAGTTCTTCCAGATGCAAGCTGCCACAAGCTGGAAGAATGGCTTCATTTGGAAGGCCAAAGGCCTCCTACAAACTGACATCAGGCACCTGGGCAGCTGACTTTCCTTACCCCTGGAAACAAGTCATCCTTTGTGCCCAACTCCCTCTGCCGGGCACCTGGCCTCGGCCACCTACAATCCCGAACGGAACAGGATTTCTTCCAGATGCAAGCTGCCTTGAACAGGAAGACTAGCTTCCCTTGGAGGGCCAAAGGCCTCCTACAAACTGACATCAGGCACCTGGGCAGCTGACTTTACTTACCCCTGGAAACAGCCCATCCTTTGTGCCCAACTTCCTCAGCTGGGCACCAGGCCTCGGCCACCTACAATCCCGAACGGAACGGGATTTCTTCCAGATGCAAGCTGCCACAGGCAGGAAACCTGGCTTCCCATGGAGGGCCAAAGGCCTCCTACAAACTGACATCAGGCACCTGGGCAGCTGACTTTAATTACCCCTGGAAACAGCCCATCCTTTGTGTCCAACTCCCTCAGCCGGGCACCCAGCTCCCGCCACCTACAATCCCGAACGGAACAGGATTTCTTCCAGATGCAAACTGCCACAAGCAGGAAGCCTGGCTTCCCATGGATGGCCAAAGGCCTCCTACAAACTGACATCAGGCACCTGGGCAGCTGACTTTATTACCCCTGGAAACAAGTCATCCTTTGTTCCCAACTCCCCCAGCCGGGCACCTAGCTCCGGCCACCTACAATCCCGAACGAAACAGGATTTCTTCCCGATGAAAGCTGCCACAAGCTGGAAGCCTGGCTTCCCATGGAGGACCAAAGGCCTCCTACAAACTGACATCAGGCACCTGGGCAGCTGACTTTACTTTCCTCATGAAACAGGCCATCATTTGTGCCCAACTCCCTCTGCCGGGCACCAGGCCTCGGCCACCTACAATCCCAGACGGAACAGGATTTCTTCCAGATGCAAGCTGCCACAACCTGGAAGACTAGCTTCCCTTGGAGGGCCAAAGGCCTCCTACAAACTGACATCAGGCACCTGGGCAGCTGACTTTCCTTACCCCTGGAAACAGCCCATCCTTTGTGCCCAACTCCCTCTGCCGGGCACCTGGCCTCGGCCACCTACAATCCCGAACGGAACAGCATTTCTTCCAGATGCAAGCTGCCACAAGCTGGAAGACCAGCTTCACTTGGAGGGCCAAAGGCCTCCTACAAACTGACATCAGGCACCTGGGCAGCTGACTTTACTTACCCCTGGAAACAGGCCATCCTTTGTGCCCAACTCTCTAAGCCGGGCAACTGGCCTCGGCCACCTACAATCCCGAAGGGAACAGGATTACATCCAGATGCAAGCTGCCTTGAACAGGAAGACTTGCTTCCCTTGGAGGGCCAAAGGCCTCCTACAAACTGACATCAGGCACCTGGGCCGCTGGCTTTACTTACCCCTGGAAACAGGCCATCCTTTGTGCCCAACTCCATCTGCCGGGCCCACAGCTGCGGCCACCTACAATCCCGAACGGAACAGGAGTTCTTCCAGATGCAAGCTGCCACAAGCTGGAAACGTGGCTTCACTTGGAGGGCCAAAGGCCTCCTACAAACTGACATCAGGCACCTAGGCAGCTGACTTTTCTTACCCCTGGAAACAGGCCATCTTTTGTGCCCAACTCCCTCTGCCGGGCAACTGGCCTCGGCCACCTACAATCCCGAATGGAACAGGATTTCTTCCAGATGCAAGCTGCCACAAGCTGGAAGCATGGCTTCCCTTGGAGGACCAAAGGCCTCCTACAAACTGACATCAGGCACCTGGGCAGCTGACTTTACTTTCCTCATGAAACAGGCCATCCTTTGTGCCCAACTCCCTCTGCCGGGCACCTGGCCTAGGCCACCTACAATCCCAGACGGAACAGGATTTCTTCCAGATGCAAGCTGCCACAACCTGGAAGACTAGCTTCCCTTGGAGGGCCAAAGGCCTCCTACAAACTGACATCAGGCACCTGGGCAGCTGACTTTACTTATCCCTCTAAAAAGGACATCCTTTGTGCCCAACTCTCTTAGCCGGGCAACTGGGCTCGGCCACCTACAATCCCGAAGGGTACAGGATTTATACCAGATGCAAGCTGCCTTGAACAGGAAGACTTGCTTCCCTTGGAGGACCAAAGGCCTCCTACAAACTGACATCAGGCACCTGGGCAGCTGACTTTACTTACCCCTGGAAACAGGCCATCCTTTGTGCCCAACTCCCTCGGCCGGGCACCTAGCTCCGGCCACCTACAATCCCGAACGGAACAGGATTTCTTCCAGAAGCAAGCTGCCACAAACTGGAAGACTTCCTTCCCATGGAGGACCAATAGCCACCAGCAAACTGACTCCAGGGACCTGGGCAGCTGACTTTACTTAGCCATGGAAACAGGACATCCTTTGTGCCCAACTCCCTCTGCCGGGCACCTGGCCTCGGCCACCTACAATCTCGAACGGAACAGGAGTTCTTCCAGATGCCAGCTGCCACAAGCTGGAAGACTAGCTTCCCTTGGAGGGCCAAAGGCCTCCTACAAACTGACATCAGGCACCTGGGCAGCTAACTTTACTTACCCCTGGAAACAGGCCATCCTTTGTGCCCAACTCTCTAAGCCGGGCAACTGGCCTCGGCCACCTACAATCCCGAAGGGAACAGGATTACTTCCAGATGCAAGCTGCCTTGAACAGGAAGACTTGCTTCCCTTGGAGGGCCAAAGGCCTCCTACAAACTGACATCAGGCACCTGGGCAGCTGACTTTCCTTACCCCTGGAAACAGCCCATCCTTTGTGTCCAACTCCCTCTGCCGGGCACCTGGCCTCGGCCACCTACAATCCCGAACGGAACAGCATTTCTTCCAGATGCAAGCTGCCACAAGCTGGAAGACCAGCTTCACTTGGAGGGCCAAAGGCCTCCTACAAACTGACATCAGGCACCTGGGCAGCTGACTTTACTTACCCCTGGAAACAGGCCATCCTTTGTGCCCAACTCTCTAAGCCGGGCAACTGGCCTCGGCCACCTACAATCCCGAAGGGAACAGGATTACATCCAGATGCAAGCTGCCTTGAACAGGAAGACTTGCTTCCCTTGGAGGGCCAAAGGCCTCCTACAAACTGACATCAGGCACCTGGGCCGCTGGCTTTACTTACCCCTGGAAACAGGCCATCCTTTGTGCCCAACTCCATCTGCCGGGCCCACAGCTGCGGCCACCTACAATCCCGAACGGAACAGGAGTTCTTCCAGATGCAAGCTGCCACAAGCTGGAAACGTGGCTTCACTTGGAGGGCCAAAGGCCTCCTACAAACTGACATCAGGCACCTAGGCAGCTGAATTTTCTTACCCCTGGAAACAGGCCATCTTTTGTGCCCAACTCCCTCTGCCGGGTACCTGGCCTAGGCAACCTACAATCCCGAATGGAACAGGATTTCTTCCAGATGCAAGCTGCCACAAGCTGGAACCATGGCTTCCCTTGGAGGACCAAAGGCCTCCTACAAACTGACATCAGGCACCTGGGCAGCTGACTTTACTTTCCTCATGAAACAGGCCATCCTTTGTGCCCAACTCCCTCTGCCGGGCACCTGGCCTAGGCCACCTACAATCCCAGACGGAACAGGATTTCTTCCAGATGCAAGCTGCCACAACCTGGAAGACTAGCTTCCCTTGGAGGGCCAAAGGCCTCCTACAAACTGACATCAGGCACCTGGGCAGCTGACTTTACTTACCCCTGGAAAAAGCCCATCCTTTGTGCCCAACTCTCTTAGCCGGGCAACTGGGCTCGGCCACCTACAATCCCGAAGGGTACAGGATTTATACCAGATGCAAGCTGCCTTGAACAGGAAGACTTGCTTCCATTGGAGGGCCAAAGGCCTCCTACAACCTGACATCAGGCACCTGGGCAGCTGACTTTCCTTACCCCTGGAAACAGGTCATCCTTTGTGTCCAACTCCCTCAGCCGGGCACACAGCTCCGGCCACCTACAATCCCGAACGGAACAGGATTTCTTCCAGATGCAAGCTGCCACAAGCAGGAAGCCTCGCTTCCCTTGGAGGGCCAAAGGTCTCCTACAAACTGACATCAGGCACCTGGGCAGCTGTCTTTACTTACCCCAGGAAACAGGACATCCTTTGTGCCCAACTCCCTCTGCCAGGCACCTGGCCTCGGCCACCTACAATCCCGAACGGAACAGGATTACTTCCAGATGCAAGCTGCCTTGAACAGGAAGACTTCCTTCCCATGGAGGACCAATAGCCACCAGCAAACTGACTCCAGGCACCTGGGCAGCTGACTTTACTTAGCCATGGAAACAGGACATCCTTTGTGCCCAACTCCCTCTGCCGGGCACCTGGCCTCGGCCACCTACAATCTCGAACGGAACAGGAGTTCTTCCAGATGCCAGCTGCCACAAGCTGGAAGACTAGCTTCCCTTGGAGGGCCAAAGGCCTCCTACAAACTGACATCAGGCAGCTGGGCAGCTGACTTTACTTACCCCTGGAAACAGGCCATCCTTTGTGCCCAACTCTCTAAGCCGGGCAACTGGCCTCGGCCACCTACAATCCCGAAGGGAACAGGATTACTTCCAGATGCAAGCTGCCTTGAACAGGAAGACTTGCTTCCCTTGGAGGGCCAAAGGCCTCCTACAAACTGACATCAGGCACCTGGGCAGCTGACTTTTCTTACCCCTGGAAACAGGCCATCCTTTGTGCCCAACTCCCTCTGCCGGGCACCAGGCCTCGGCCACCTACAATCCCAGACGGAACAGGATTTCTTCCAGATGCAAGCAGCCACAACCTGGAAGACTAGATTCCCTTGGAGGGCCAAAGGCCTCCTACAACCTGACATCAGGCACCTGGGCAGCTGACTTTCCTTACCCCTGGAAACAGCCCATCCTTTGTGTCCAACTCCCTCAGCCGGGCACACAGCTCCGGCCACCTACAATCCCGAACGGAACAGGATTTCTTCCAGATGCAAGCTGCCACAAGCAGGAAGCCTGGCTTCCCTTGGAGGGCCAAAGGTCTCCTACAAACTGACATCAGGCACCTGGGCAGCTGACTTTACTTACCCCTGGAAACAGGACATCCTTTGTGCCCAACTCCCTCTGCCAGGCGCCTGACCTCGGCCGCCTACAATCCCGAACGGAACAGGATTTCTTCCAGATGCAAGCTGCAACAAGCTGGAAGACTAGCTTCCCCTGGAGGGCCAAAGGCCTCCTACAAACTGACATCAGGCACCTGGGCAGCTGACTTTACTTACCCCTGGAAACAGGACATCCTTTGTGCCCAACTCCCTCTGCCAGGCGCCTGACCTCGGCCACCTAAAATCCCGAACGGAACAGGATTTCTTCCAGATGCAAGCTGCCTTGAACAGGAAGACTAGCTTCCCTTGGAGGGCCAAAGGCCTCCTACAAACTGACATCAGGCACCTGGGCAGCTGACTTTACTTACCCCTGGAAACAGCCCATCATTTGTGCCCAACTCTCTCAGCCGGGCAACTGGGCTCGGCCACCTACAATCCCGAACGGAATGGGATTTCTTCCAGATGCAAGCTGCCACAAGCAGGAAACCTGGCTTCCCATGGAGGGCCAAAGGCCTCCTACAAACTGACATCAGGCACCTGGGCAGCTGACTTTAATTACCCCTGGAAACAGCCCATCCTTTGTGTCCAACTCCCTCAGCCGGGCACCCAGCTCCGGCCACCTACAATCCCGAACGGAACAGGATTTCTTCCAGATGCAAGCTGCCACAAGCAGGAAGCCTGGCTTCGCATGGATGGCCAAAGGCCTCCTACAAACTGACATCAGGCACCTGGGCAGCTGACTTTACTTACCCCTGGAAACAGCCCATCCTTTGTGCCCAACTCTCTCAGCCGGGCAACTGGGCTCGGCCACCTACAATCCCGAATGGAACAGGATTTCTTCCAGATGCAAGCAGCCTTGAACAGGAAGACTTGCTTCCCTAGGAGCGCCAAAGGTCTCCTACAAACTGACATCAGGCACCTGGGCAGCTGACTTTACTTACCCCTGAAAACAGGCCATCCTTTGTGCCCAACTTCCTCAGCTGGGCACCAGGCCTCGGCCACCTACAATCCCGAACGGAACGGGATTTCTTCCAGATGCAAGCTGCCACAAGCAGGAAACCTGGCTTCCCATGGAGGGCCAAAGGCCTCCTACAAACTGACATCAGGCACCTGGGCAGCTGACTTTAATTACCCCTGGAAACAGCCCATCCTTTGTGTCCAGCTCCCTCAGCCGGGCACACAGCTCCGGCCACCTACAATCCCGAACGGAACAGGATTTCTTCCAGATGGAAGCTGCCACAAGCAGGAAGCCTGGCTTCCCATGGATGGCCAAAGGCCTCCTACAAACTGACATCAGGCACCTGGGCAGCTGACTTTACTTTCCGCTGGAAACAAGTCATCCTTTGTTCCCAACTCCCCCAGCCGGGCACCTAGCTCCGGCCACCTACAATCCCGAACGAAACAGGTTTTCTTCCAGATGCAAGCTGCCACAAGCAGGAAGCCTGGCTTCCCACGGAGGGTGAAAGGCCGTCTACAAACTGACATCAGGCACCTGGGCAGCTGACTTTACTTTCCTCATGAAACAGGCCATCATTTGTGCCCAACTCCTACTACCGGGCACCTGGCCTAGGCCACCTACAATCCCAGACGGAACAGGATTTCTTCCAGATGCAAGCTGCCACAACCTGGAAGACTATCTTCCCTTGGAGGGCCAAAGGCCTCCTACAAACTGACATCAGGCACCTGGGCAGCTGACTTTACTTACCCCTGGAAACAGGACATCCTTTGTGTAAAACTCCCTCTGCCGGGCACCTGGCCTCGGCCACCTACAATCCCGAACGGAACAGCATTTCTTCCAGATGCAAGCTGCCACAAACTGGAAGACTAGCTTCCCTTGGAGGGCTAAAGGCCTCCTACAAACTGACATCAGGCACCTGGGCAGCTGACTTTACTTACCCCTGGAAACAGGCCATCCTTTGTGCCCAACTCCCTCTGCCGGGCCTCAGCTTTGGCCACCTACAATCCCGAACGGAACCGGAGTTCTTCCAGATGCAAGCTGCCACAAGCTGGAAGAATGGCTTCATTTGGAAGGCCAAAGGCCTCCTACAAACTGACATCAGGCACCTGGGCAGCTGACTTTACTTACCCCTGGAAACAAGTCATCCTTTGTGCCCAACTCCCTCTGCCGGGCACCTGGCCTCGGCCACCTACAATCCCGAACGGAACAGGATTTCTTCCAGATGCAAGCTGCCTTGAACAGGAAGACTTGCTTCCCTAGGAGCGCCAAAGGTCTCCTACAAACTGACATCAGGCACCTGGGCAGCTGACTTTACTTACCCCTGGAAACAGGCCATCCTTTGTGCCCAACTTCCTCAGCTGGGCACCAGGCCTCGGCCACCTACAATCCCGAACGGAATGGGATTTCTTCCAGATGCAAGCTGCCACAAGCAGGAAACCTGGCTTCCCATGGAGGGCCAAAGGCCTCCTACAAACTGACATCAGGCACCTGGGCAGCTGACTTTAATTACCCCTGGAAACAGCCCATCCTTTGTGTCCAACTCCCTCAGCCGGGCACCCAGCTCCGGCCACCTACAATCCCGAACGGAACAGGATTTCTTCCAGATGCAAGCTGCCACAAGCAGGAAGCCTGGCTTCGCATGGATGGCCAAAGGCCTCCTACAAACTGACATCAGGCACCTGGGCAGCTGACTTTACTTACCCCTGGAAACAGCCCATCCTTTGTACCCAACTCTCTCAGCCGGGCAACTGGGCTCGGCCACCTACAATCCCGAATGGAACAGGATTTCTTCCAGATGCAAGCAGCCTTGAACAGGAAGTCTTGCTTCCCTAGGAGCGCCAAAGGTCTCCTACAAACTGACATCAGGCACCTGGGCAGCTGACTTTACTTACCCCTGGAAACAGGCCATCCTTTGTGCCCAACTTCCTCAGCTGGGCACCAGGCCTCGGCCACCTACAATCCCGAACGGAACGGGATTTCTTCCAGATGCAAGCTGCCACAAGCAGGAAACCTGGCTTCCCATGGATGGCCAAAGGCCTCCTACAAACTGACATCAGGCACCTGGGCAGCTGACTTTACTTACCGCTGGAAACAAGTCATCCTTTGTTCCCAACTCCCCCAGCCGGGCACCTAGCTCCGGCCACCTACAATCCCGAACGAAACAGGATTTCTTCCAGATGCAAGCTGCCACAAGCAGGAAGCCTGGCTTCCCACGGAGGGTGAAAGGCCGTCTACAAACTGACATCAGGCACCTGGGCAGCTGACTTTACTTTCCTCATGAAACAGGCCATCATTTGTTCCCAACTCCTTCTACCGGGCACCTGGCCTAGGCCACCTACAATCCCAGACGGAACAGGATTTCTTCCAGATGCAAGCTGCCACAACCTGGAAGACTAGCTTCCCTTGGAGGGCCAAAGGCCTCCTACAAACTGACATCAGGCACCTGGGCAGCTGACTTTACTTACCCCTGGAAACAGGACATCCTTTGTGCAAAACTCCCTCTGCCGGGCACCTGGCCTCGGCCACCTACAATCCCGAACGGAACAGCATTTCTTCCAGATGCAAGCTGCCACAAACTGGAAGACTAGCTTCCCTTGGAGGGCTAAAGGCCTCCTACAAACTTACATCAGGCACCTGGGCAGCTGACTTTACTTACCCCTGGAAACAGGCCATCCTTTGTGCCCAACTCCCTCTGCCGGGCCCACAGCTTTGGCCACCTACAATCCCGAACGGAACCGGAGTTCTTCCAGATGCAAGCTGCCACAAGCTGGAAGAATGGCTTCATTTGGAAGGCCAAAGGCCTCCTACAAACTGACATCAGGCACCTGGGCAGCTGACTTTACTTACCCCTGGAAACAAGTCATCCTTTGTGCCCAACTCCCTCTGCCGGGCACCTGGCCTCGGCCACCTACAATCCCGAACGGAACAGGATTTCTTCCAGATGCAAGCTGCCTTGAACAGGAAGACTAGCTTCCCTTGGAGGGCCAAAGGCCTCCTACAAACTGACATCAGGCACCTGGGCAGCTGACTTTACTTACCCCTGTAAACAGCCCATCCTTTGTGCCCAACTTCCTCAGATGGGCACCAGGCCTCGGCCACCTACAATCCCGAACGGAACGGGATTTCTTCCAGATGCAAGCTGCCACAAGCAGGAAACCTGGCTTCCCATGGAGGGCCAAAGGCCTCCTACAAACTGACATCAGGCACCTGGGCAGCTGACTTTAATTACCCCTGGAAACAGCCCATCCGTTGTGTCCAACTCCCTCAGCCGGGCACCCAACTCCGGACACCTACAATCCCGAACGGAACAGGATTTCTTCCCGATGCAAGCTGCCACAAGCTGGAAGCCTGGCTTCCCATGGAGGACCAAAGGCCTCCTACAAACTGACATCAGGCACCTGGGCAGCTGACTTTCCTTACCCCTGGAAACAGGACATCCTTTGTGCAAAACTCCCTCTGCCGGGCAGCTGGCCTCGGCGACCTACAATCCCGAACGGAACAGGATTTCTTCCAGATGCAAGCTGCCACAAACTAGAAGACTAGCTTCCCTTGGAGGGCTAAAGGCCTCCTACAAACTGACATCAGGCACCTGGGCAGCTGACTTTACTTACCCCTGGAAACAGGCCATCCTTTGTGCCCAACTCCCTCTGCCGGGCCCACAGCTTTGGCCACCTACAATTCCGAACGGAACAGGAGTTCTTCCAGATGCAAGCTGCCACAAGCAGGAAACCTGGCTTCCCTTGGAGGGCCAAAGGCCTCCTACAAACTGACATCAGGCACCTGAGCATCTGACTTTATTTTCCTCATGAAACCGGTCATCATTTGTGCCCAACTCCCTCTGCTGGGCACTTGCCCTCGGCCACCTACAATCCAGAACAGAACAGGATTTCTTCCAGATGCAAGCTGCCAGAAACTGGAAGCCTGGCTTCCCATTGAGGGCCAAAGGCCTCCTACAAACTTACATCAGGCACGTGGGCAGCTGACTTTACTTACCCCTGTAAACAGGCCATCCATTGTGCCCAACTCCCTCTGCCGGGCACCAGGCCTCGGCCACCTACAATCCCGAACGGAACAGGATTTCTTCCAGATGCAAGCTGCCACAAGCAGGAAACCTGGCATACCATGGAGGGCCAAAGGCCTCCTAAAAACTGACATCAGGCACCTGGGGAGCTGACTTTACTTACCCCTGGAAACAGCCCATCCTTTGTGCCCAACTCCCTCTGCCGGGCACCCAGCTCCGGCCACCTACAATCCCGAACGGAAAGGCATTTTTTTCCAGATGCAAGCTGCCACAAGCAGGAAACCTGGCTTCCCATGGAGGGCCAAAGGCCTCCTACAAACTGACATCAGGCACCTGGGCAGCTGACTTTACTAACCCCGGGAAACAGCCCAGCCTTTGTGCCCAACTCCCTCTGCGGGGCACCTGACCTCGGCCACCTACAATCCCGAACGAAACAGGATTTCTTCCAGATGCAAGCTGCCACAAACTGGAAGCCTGGCTTCAATTGGAGGGCCAAAGGCCTTCTAAAAACTTACATCAGGCACCTGGGCAGCTGACTTTACTTACCCCTGGAAACAGGCCATCCTTTGTGCCCAACTCACTCTGCCGGGCACCAGGCCTCACCCACCTACAATCCCGAACGGAAAAGGATTTCTTCCAGATGCAAGCTGCCACAAACAGAAAGCCTGGCTTCTCATGGAGGGCCAAAGGCCTCCTACAAACTGACATCAGGCACCTGGGCAGCTGACTTTACTTTCTTCATGAAACAGGCCATCATTTGTACCCAACTCCCTCTACCGGGCACCTGGCCTCGGCTACCTACAAACCCAATCGGTACAGGATTTCTTCCAGATGCAAGCTGCCACAAACTGGAAGACTAGCTTCCCTTGGAGGGCCAAAGGCCTCCTACAAACTGACATCAGGCACCTGGGCAGCTGACTTTACTTACCCCTGGAAACAGCCCATCCTTTTTGTCCAACTCCCTCAGTTGGGCACACAGCTCCGGCCACCTACAATCCCGAACGGAACAGGAGTTCTTCCAGATGCAAGCTGCCACAAGCTGGAAACGTGGCTTCACTTGGAGGGCCAAAGGCCTCCTACAATCTGACATCAGGCACGTGGGCAGCTGACTTTTCTTACCCCTGGAAACAGGCCATCTTTTGTGCCCAACTCCCTCTGCCGGGCACCTGGCCTCGGCCACCTACAATCTTGAATGGAACAGGATTTCTTCCAGATGCAAGCTGCCACAATCTGTAAGCATGGCTTCCCATAGAGGACCAAAGGCCTCCTACAAACTGACATCAGGCACCTGGGCAGCTGACTTTACTTACCCCTGGAAACAGGTCATCCTTTGTTCCCAACTACCCCAGCCGGGCAACTGGGGTCGGCCACCTACAATCTCGAACGGAACAGGATTTCTTCCAGATGCAAGCTTCCAAAAGCAGGCAGCCTGGCTTCCAATGGAGGGCCAAAGGCCTCCTACAAACTGACATCAGGCACCTGGGCAGCTGACTTTACTTACTTCTGGAAACAGGACATCCTTTGTGCCCAACTCTCTCATCCTGGCAACTGGGCTAGGCCACCTACAATCCCAAACGGAGCAGCATTTATTCCAGAAGCAAGCTGTCACAAACTGGAAGCGTGGCTTCCCTTTAAGGGCCAAAGGCCTCCTACAAACTGACATCAGACACCTGGGCAGCTGACTTTACTTACCCCTGGAAACAGGCCATCCTTTGTGCCCAACTCCCTCAGCCGGGCACCTGGCATCGGCCACCTACAATCCCGAACGTAACAGGATTTCTTCCAGATGCAAGCTGCCACAAACTGGAAGCCTGGCTTCCCTTGGAGGGCCAAAGGCCTCTTACAAACTGACATCAGGCACCTGGGCAGCTGACTTTACTTACCCCTGGAAACAGCCCATATGTGTGCCCAACTTCCCCTGCCGGGCATCCAGCTCTGGCCACCTACAATCCCGAACGGAACACCATTTCTTGAGATGCAAGCGGTCACAAGCAAAAAGCCTGGCTTTCAGGGTGGGCCAAAGGCCTCCTACAAACTGACATCAGGCACCTGGGCAGCTGACTTTACTTTCCTCATGAAACAGGCCATCATTTGTGCCCAATTCCCGCTGCCGGGCACCTGGCCTCGACCACCTACAATCCCGAACGGAACAGGATTTCTTCCCGATGCAAGCTGCCACAAGCTGGAATCCTGGCTTCCCTTGGAGGGCCAAAGGCCTCCTACAAACTGACATCAGGCACCTGGGTAGCTGACTTTAATTACCCCTGGAAACAGCCCATCCTTTGTGTCCAACTCCCTCAGCCGGGCACCCAGCTCCGGCCACCTACAATCCCGAACGGAACAGGATTTCTTCCAGATGCAAGCTGCCACAAGCTGGAAGCATGGCTTCCCATGGAGGACCAAAGGCCTCCTACAAACTGACATCAGGCACCTGGGCAGCTGACTTTACTTTCCTCATGAAACAGGCCATCATTTGTGCCCAACTCCCTCTGCCGGGCACCAGGCCTCGGCCACCGACAATCCCAGACGGAACAGGATTTCTTCCAGATGCAAGCTGCCACAACCTGGAAGACTAGCTTCCCTTGGAGGGCCAAAGGCCTCCTACAAACTGACATCAGGCACCTGGGCAGCTGACTTTCCTTACCCCTGGAAACAGCCCATCCTTTGTGTCCAACTCCCTCAGCCGGGCACACAGCTCCGGCCACCTACAATCCCGAACGGAACAGGATTTCTTCCAGATGCGAGCTGCCACAACCTGGAAGACTAGCTTCCCTTGGAGGGCCAAAGGCCTCCTACAAACTGACATCAGGCACCTGGGCAGCTGACTTTACTTACCCCTGGAAACAGGACATCCTTTGTGCCCAACTCCCTCTGCCAGGCACCTGACCTCGGCCGCCTACAATCCCGAACGGAACAGGATTTCTTCCAGATGCAAGCTGCAACAAGCTGGAAGACTTGCTTCCCTTGGAGGGCCAAAGGCCTCCTACAAACTGACATCAGGCACGTGGGCAGCTGTCTTTCCTTACCCCTGTAAACAGGCCATCCTTTGTGCCCAACTCCCTCAGCTGGGCACCTAGCTCCGGCCACCTACAATCCCGAACGGAACAGGATTTCTTCCAGATGCAAGCTGCCTTGAACAGGAAGACTAGCTTCCCTTGGAGGGCCAAAGGCCTCCTACAAACTGACATCAGGCACCTGGGCAGCTGACTTTACTTACCCCTGGAAACAGGACATCCTTTGTGCCCAACTCTCTCAGCCGGGCTACTGGGCTCGGCCACCTACAATCCCGAACGAAACAGCATTTCTTCCAGATGCAAGCTGCCTTGAACAGGAAGACTTGCTTCCCTAGGAGCGCCAAAGGCCTCCTACAAACTGACATCAGGCACCTGGGCAGCTGACTTTACTTACCCCTGGAAACAGGCCATCCTTTGTGCCCAACTCTCTCAGCCGGGCAACTGGGCTCGGCCACCTACAATCCCGAACGGAACGGGATTTCTTCCAGATGCAAGCTGCCACAAGCAGGAAACCTGGCTTCCCATGGAGGGCCAAAGGCCTCCTACAAACTGACATCAGGCACCTGGGCAGCTGGCTTTACTTACCCCTGGAAACAGGCCATCCTTGTGCCCAACTCCATCTGCCGGGCCTACAGCTTCGGCCACCTACAATCCCGAACGGAACAGGAGTTCTTCCAGATGCAAGCTGCCACAAGCTGGAAACGTGGCTTCACTTGGAGGGCCAAAGGCCTCCTACAAACTGACATCAGGCACCTAGGCAGCTGACTTTTCTTACCCCTGGAAACAGGCCATCATTTGTGCCCAAATCCCTCTGCCGGGCACCTGGCCTCGGCCACCTACAATCCAGAATGGAACAGGATTTCTTCCAGATGCAAGCTGCCACAATCTGTAAGCATGGCTTCCCTTCGAGGACCAAAGGCCTCCTACAAACTGTCATCAGGCACCTGGGCAGCTGACTTTACTTACCCCTGGAAACAGGTCATCCTTTGTTCCCAACTCCCCCAGCCGGGCAACTGGGGTCGGCCACCTACAATCCCGAACAGAACAGGATTTCTTCCAGATGCAAGCTTCCAAATGCAGGCAGCCTGGCTTCCCATGGAGGGCCAAAGGCCTCCTACAAACTGACATCAGGCACCTGGGCAGCTGACTTTACTTACTTCTGGAAACAGGACATCCTTTGTGCCCAACTCTCTCATCCTGGCAACTGGGCTAGGCCACCTACAATCCCAAACGGAGCAGCATTTATTCCAGATGCAAGCTGCCACAAACTGGAAGCGTGGCTTCCCTTGGAGGGCCAAAGGCCTCCTACAAACTGACATCAGGCACCTGGGCAGCTGACTTTACTTACCCCTGGAAACAGGCCATCCTTTGTGCCCAACTTCCTCAGCTGGGCACCAGGCCTCGGCCACCTACAATCCCGAACGGAACGGGATTTCTTCCAGTTGCAAGCTGCCACAAGGAGGAAATCTGGCTTTCCATGGAGGGCCAAAGGCCTCTTACAAACTGACATCAGGCACCTGGGCAGCTGACTTTACTTACCCCTGGAAACAGCCCATCTTTTGTGTCCAACTCCCTCAGCCGGGCACCCAGCTCCGGCCACCTACAATCCTGAACGGAACAGGATTTCTTCCAGATGCAAGCTGCCACAAGCAGGAAGCCTGGCTTCCCATGGATGGCCAAAGGCCTCCTACAAACTGACATCAGGCACCTGGGCAGCTGACTTTACTTACCCCTGGAAACAAGTCATCCTTTATTCCCAACTCCCCCAGCCGGGCACCTAGCTCCGGCCACCTACAATCCCGAACGAAATAGGATTTCTTCCAGATGCAAGCTGCCACAACCAGGAAGCCTGGCTTCCCACGGAGGGTGAAAGGCCTTCTACAAACTGACATCAGGCACCTGGGCAGCTGACTTTACTTAGCCATGGAAACAGGACATGCTTTGTGCCCAGCTCCCTCTGCCGGGCAACTGGCCTCGGCCACCTACAATCCCGAACGGAACAGCATTTCATCCAGATGCAAGCTGCCACAAGCTGGAAGACTAGCTTCCCTTGGAGGGCCAAAGGCCTCCTACAAACTGACATCAGGCACCTGGGCAGGTGACTTTACTTACCCCTGGAAACAGGCCATCCTTTGTGCCCAACTCTCTAAGCCGGGCAACTGGCCTCGGCCACCTACAATCCCGAAGGGAACAGGATTACTTCCAGATGCAAGCTGCCTTGAACAGGAAGACTTGCTTCCCTTGGAAGGCCAAAGGCCTCCTACAAACTGACATCAGGCACCTGGGCAGCTGCCTTTACTTACCCCTGGAAACAAGCCATCCTTTGAGCCCAACTCCATCTGCCGGGCCCACAGCTTCGGCCACCTACAATCCCGAACGGAACAGGAGTTCTTCCAGATGCAAGCTGCCACAAGCTGGAAACGTGGCTTCCCTTGGAGGGCCAAAGGCCTCCTACAAACTGACATCAGGCACCAGGGTAGCTGACTTTACTTATCCCTTGAAACAGGACATCCTTTGTGCCCAACTCCCTCTGCCGGGCACCTGGCCTCGGCCACCTACAATCCCGAACGGAACAGCATTTCGTCCAGATGCAAGCTGCCACAAGCTGGAAGACTAGCTTCCCTTGGAGGGCCAAAGGCCTCCTACAAACTGACATCAGGCACCTGGGCAGCTGACTTTACTTACCCCTGGAAACAGGTCATCCTTTGTTCCCAACTTCCCCAGCCGGGCAACTGGGGTCGGCCACCTACAATCCCGAACAGAACAGGATTTCTTTCAGATGCAAGCTTCCAAAAGCAGGAAGCCTGGCTTCCCATGGAGGGCCAAAGGCCTCCTACAAACTGACATCAGGCACCTGGGCAGCTGACTTTACTTACTTCTGGAAACAGGACATCCTTTGTGCCCAACTCTCTCATCCTGGCAACTGGGCTAGGCCACCTGCAATCCCAAACGGAGCAGCATTTATTCCAGATGCAAGCTGCCACAACCTGGAAGCGTGGCTTCCCATGGAGGGCCAAAGGCCTCCTACAAACTGACATCAGACAGCGGGGCAGCTGACTTTACTTACCCCTGGAAACAGGCCATCATTTGTGCCCAACTCCCTCTGCCGGGCACCAGGCCTCGGCCACCTACAATCCCAGACGGAACAGGATTTCTTCCAGATGCAAGCTGCCACAACCTGGAAGACTAGCTTCCCTTGGAGGGCCAAAGGCCTCCTACAAACTGACATCAGGCACCTGGGCAGCTGACTTTCCTTACCCCTGGAAACAGCCCATCCTTTGTGTCCGACTCCCTCAGCCGGGCACACAGCTCCGGCCACCTACAATCCCGAACGGAACAGGATTTCTTCCAGATGCAAGCTGCCACAACCTGGAAGACTAGCTTCCCTTGGAGGGCCAAAGGCCTCCTACAAACTGACATAAGGCACCTGGGCAGCTGACTTTACTTACCCCTGGAAACAGGACATCCTTTGTGCCCAACTCCCTCTGCCAGGCACCTGACCTCGGCCGCCTACAATCCCGAACGGAACAGGATTTCTTCCAGATGCAAGCTGCAACAAGCTGGAAGACTAGCTTCCCTTGGAGGGCCAAAGGCCTCCTACAAAGTGACATCAGGCACGTGGGCAGCTGACTTTACTTACCCCTGGAAACAGGCCATCCTTTGTGCCCAACTCCCTCAGCTGGGCACCTAGCTCTGGCCACCTACAATCCCGAACGGAACAGGATTTCTTCCAGATGCAAGCTGCCTTGAACAGGAAGACTAGCTTCCCTTGGAGGGCCAAAGGCCTCCTACAAACTGACATCAGGCACCTGGGCAGCTGACTTTACTTACCCCAGGAAACAGCCCATCCTTTGTGCCCAACTCTCTCAGCCGGGCAACTGGGCTCGGCCACCTACAATCCCGAACGGAACAGGATTTCTTCCAGATGCAAGCTGCCTTGAACAGGAAGACTTGCTTCCCTAGGAGCGCCAAAGGTCTCCTACAAACTGACATCAGGCACCTGGGCAGGTGACTTTACTTACCCCTGGAAACAGGCCATCCTTTGTGCCCAACTTCCTCAGCTGGGCACCAGGCCTCGGCCACCTACAATCCCGAACGGAACGGGATTTCTTCCAGATGCAAGCTGCCACAAGCAGGAAACCTGGCTTCCCATGGAGGGTCAAAGGCCTCCTACAAACTGACATCAGGCACCTGGGCAGCTGGCTTTACTTACCCCTGGAAACAGGCCATCCTTTGTGCCCAACTCCATCTGCCGGGCCCACAGCTTCGGCCACCTACAATCCCGAACGGAACAGGAGTTCTTCCAGATGCAAGCTGCCACAAGCTGGAAACGTGGCTTCACTTGGAGGGCCAAAGGCCTCCTACAAACTGACATCAGGCACCTAGGCAGCTGACTTTTCTTACCCCTGGAAACAGGCCATCATTTGTGCCCAAATCCCTCTGCCGGGCACCTGGCCTCGGCCACCTACAATCCCGAATGGAACAGGATTTCTTCCAGATGCAAGCTGCCACAATCTGTAAGCATGGCTTCCCATAGAGGACCAAAGGCCTCCTACAAACTGACATCAGGCACCTGGGCAGCTGACTTTACTTACCCCTGGAAACAGGTCATCCTTTGTTCCCAACTCCCCCAGCCGGGCAACTGGGGTCGGCCACCTACAATCCCGAACAGAACAGGATTTCTTCCAGATGCAAGCTTCCAAAAGCAGGCAGCCTGGCTTCCCATGGAGGGCCAAAGGCATCCTACAAACTGACATCAGGCACCTGGGCAGCTGACTTTACTTACCCCTGGAAACCGCCCATCCTTTGTGTCCAACTCCCTCAGCCGGGCACCCAGCTCCGGCCACCTACAATCCCGAACGGAACAGGATTTCTTCCAGATGCAAGCTGCCACAAGCAGGAAGCCTGGCTTCCCATGGATGGCCAAAGGCCTCCTACAAACTGACATCAGGCACCTGGGCAGCTGACTTTACTTACCCCTGGAAACAAGTCATCCTTTGTTCCCAACTCCCCCAGCCGGGCACCTAGCTCCGGCCACCTACAATCCCGAACGAAATAGCATTTCTTCCAGATGCAAGCTGCCACAACCAGGAAGCCTGGCTTCTCACGGAGGGTGAAAGGCCTTCTACAAACTGACATCAGGCACCTGGGCAGCTGACTTTCCTTACCCCTGGAAACAGGCCATCCTTTGTGCCCAACTCTCTAAGCCGGGCAACTGGCCTCGGCCACCTACAATCCCGAAGGGAACAGGATTACTTCCAGATGCAAGCTGCCTTGAACAGGAAGACTTGCTTCCCTTGGAGGGCCAAAGGCCTCCTACAAACTGACATCAGGCACCTGGGCAGCTGGCTTTACTTATCCCTGGAAACAAGCCATCCTTTGTGCCCAACTCCATCTGCCGGGCCCACAGCTTCGGCCACCTACAATCCCGAACGGAACAGGAGTTCTTCCAGATGCAAGCTGCCACAAGCTGGAAACGTGGCATCACTTGGAGGGCCAAAGGCCTCCTACAAACTGACATCAGGCACGTGGGCAGCTGACTTTCCTTACCCCTGGAAACAGACCATCTTTTTTGCCCAACTCCCTCTGCCGGGCACCTGGCCTCGGCCACCTACAATCCCGAATGGAACAGGATTTCTTCCAGATGCAAGCTGCCACAATCTGTAAGCATGGCTTCACATAGAGGACCAAAGGCCTCCTACAAACTGACATCAGGCACCTGGGCAGCTGACTTTTCTTACCCCTGGAAACAGGTCATCCTTTGTTCCCAACTCCCCCAGCCGGGCAACTGGGGTCGGCCACCTACAATCCCGAACGGAACAGGATTTCTTCCAGATGCAAGCTTTCAAAAGCAGGCAGCCTGGCTTCCCATGGAGGGCCAAAGGCCTCCTACAAACTGACATGAGACACCTGGGCAGCTGACTTTACTTACCCCTGGAAACAGGCCATCCTTTGTGCCCAACTCCCTCTGCCGGGCACCTGGCCTCGGCCACCTACAATCCCGAACGGAACAGGATTTCTTCCAGATGCAAGCTGCCACAACCTGGAAGACTAGCTTCCCTTGGAGGGCCAAAGGCCTCCTACAAACTGACATCAGGCACCTGGGCAGCTGACTTTACTTACCCCTGGAAACAGGACATCCTTTGTGCCCAACTCCCTCTGCCAGGCACCTGACCTCGGCCGCCTACAATCCCGAACGGAACAGGATTTCTTCCAGATGTAAGCTGCAACAAGCTGGAAGACTTGCTTCCCTTGGAGGGCCAAAGGCCTCCTACAAACTGACATCAGGCACGTGGGCAGCTGACTTTCCTTACCCCTGTAAACAGGCCATCCTTTGTGCCCAACTCCCTCAGCTGGGCACCTAGCTCCGGCCACCTACAATCCCGAACGGAACAGGATTTCTTCCAGATGCAAGCTGCCTTGAACAGGAAGACTAGCTTCCCTTGGAGGGCCAAAGGCCTCCTACAAACTGACATCAGGCACCTGGGCAGCTGACTTTACTTACCCCTGGAAACAGGCCATCCTTTGTGCCCAACTCTCTCAGCCGGGCAACTGGGCTCGGCCACCTACAATCCCGAACGGAACAGGATTTCTTCCAGATGCAAGCTGCCTTGAACAGGAAGACTTGCTTCCCTAGGAGCGCCAAAGGCCTCCTACAAACTGACATCAGGCACCTGGGCAGCTGACTTTACTTACCCCTGGAAACAGGCCATCCTTTGTGCCCAACTCTCTCAGCCGGGCAACTGGGCTCGGCCACCTACAATCCCGAACGGAACGGGATTTCTTCCAGATGCAAGCTGCCACAAGCAGGAAACCTGGCTTCCCATGGAGGGCCAAAGGCCTCCTACAAACTGATATCAGGCACCTGGGCAGCTGGCTTTACTTACCCCTGGAAACAGGCCATCCTTTGTGCCCAACTCCATCTGCCGGGCCCACAGCTTCGGCCACCTACAATCCCGAACGGAACAGGAGTTCTTCCAGATGCAAGCTGCCACAAGCTGGAAACGTGGCTTCACTTGGAGGGCCAAAGGCCTCCTACAAACTGACATCAGGCACCTAGGCAGCTGACTTTTCTTACCCCTGGAAACAGGGCATCATTTGTGCCCAAATCCCTCTGCCGGGCACCTGGCCTCGGCCACCTACAATCCAGAATGGAACAGGATTTCTTCCAGATGCAAGCTGCCACAATCTGTAAGCATGGCTTGCAATAGAGGAACAAAGGCCTCCTACAAACTGTCATCAGGCACCTGGGCAGCTGACTTTACTTACCCCTGGAAACAGGTCATCCTTTGTTCCCAACTCCCCCAGCCGGGCAACTGGGGTCGGCCACCTACAATCCCGAACAGAACAGGATTTCTTCCAGATGCAAGCTTCCAAAAGCAGGCAGCCTGGCTTCCCATGGAGGGCCAAAGGCCTCCTACAAACTGACATCAGGCACCTGGGCAGCTGACTTTACTTACTTCTGGAAACAGGACATCCTTTGTGCCCAACTCTCTCATCCTGGCAACTGGGCTAGGCCACCTACAATCCCAAACGGAGCAGCATTTATTCCAGATGCAAGCTGCCACAAACTGGAAGCGTGGCTTCCCTTGGAGGGCCAAAGGCCTCCTACAAACTGACATCAGGCACCTGGGCAGCTGACTTTACTTACCCCTGGAAACAGGCCATCCTTTGTGCCCAACTTCCTCAGCTGGGCACCAGGCCTCGGCCACCTACAATCCCGAACGGAACGGGATTTCTTCCAGTTGCAAGCTGCCACAAGCAGGAAATCTGGCTTTCCATGGAGGGCCAAAGGCCTCTTACAAACTGACATCAGGCACCTGGGCAGCTGACTTTACTTAGCCCTGGAAACAGCCCATCCTTTGTGTCCAACTCCCTCTGCCGGGCACCCAGCTCCGGCCACCTACAATCCCGAACGGAACAGGATTTCTTCCAGATGCAAGCTGCCACAAGCAGGAAGCCTGGCTTCCCATGGATGGCCAAAGGCCTCCTACAAACTGACATCAGGCACCTGGGCAGCTGACTTTACTTACCCCTGGAAACAAGTCATCCCTTGTTCCCAAATCCCCCAGCCGGGCACCTAGCTCCGGCCACCTACAATCCCGAACGAAATAGGATTTCTTCCAGATGCACGCTGCCACAACCAGGAAGCCTGGCTTCCCACGGAGGGTGAAAGGCCTTCTACAAACTGACATCAGGCACCTGGGCAGCTGACTTTACTTAGCCATGGAAACAGGACATCCTTTGTGCCCAACTCCCTCTGCCGGGCACCTGGCCTCGGCCACCTACAATCCCGAAGGGAACAGGATTACTTCCAGATGCAAGCTGCCTTGAACAGGAAGACTTGCTTCCCTTGGAAGGCCAAAGGCCTCCTACAAACTGACATCAGGCACCTGGGCAGCTGGCTTTACTTACCCCTGGAAACAAGCCATCCTTTGTGCCCAACTCCATCTGCCGGGCCCACAGCTTCGGCCACCTACAATCCCGAACGGAACAGGAGTTCTTCCAGATGCAAGCTGCCACAAGCTGGAAACGTGGCTTCACTTGGAGGGCCAAAGGCCTCCTACAAACTGACATCAGGCACCTAGGCAGCTGACTTTTCTTACCCCTGGAAACAGGCCATCTTTTGTGCCCAACTCCCTCTGCCGGGCACCTGGCCTCGGCCACCTACAATCCCGAACAGAACAGGATTTCTTTCAGATGCAAGCTTCCAAAAGCAGGAAGCCTGGCTTCCCATGGAGGGCCAAAGGCCTCCTACAAACTGACATCAGGCACCTGGGCAGCTGACTTTACTTACTTCTGGAAACAGGACATCCTTTTTGCCCAACTCTCTCATCCTGGCAACTGGGCTAGGCCACCTGCAATCCCAAACGGAGCAGCATTTATTCCAGATGCAAGCTGCCACAAACTGGAAGCGTGGCTTCCCATGGAGGGCCAAAGGCCTCCTACAAACTGACATCAGACAGCGGGGCAGCTGACTTTACTTACCCCTGGAAACAGGCCATCATTTGTGCCCAACTCCCTCTGCCGGGCACCAGGCCTCGGCCACCTACAATCCCAGACGGAACAGGATTTCTTCCAGATGCAAGCTGCCACAACCTGGAAGACTAGCTTCCCTTGGAGGGCCAAAGGCCTCCTACAAACTGACATCAGGCACCTGGGCAGCTGACTTTCCTTACCCCTGGAAACAGCCCATCCTTTGTGTCCGACTCCCTCAGCCGGGCACACAGCTCCGGCAACCTACAATCCCGAACGGAACAGGATTTCTTCCAGATGCAAGCTGCCACAACCTGGAAGACTAGCTTCCCTTGGAGGGCCAAAGGCCTCCTACAAACTGACATAAGGCACCTGGGCAGCTGACTTTACTTACCCCTGGAAACAGGACATCCTTTGTGCCCAACTCCCTCTGCCAGGCACCTGACCTCGGCCGCCTACAATCCCGAACGGAACAGGATTTCTTCCAGATGCAAGCTGCAACAAGCTGGAAGACTAGCTTCCCTTGGAGGGCCAAAGGCCTCCTACAAAGTGACATCAGGCACGTGGGCAGCTGACTTTACTTACCCCTGGAAACAGGCCATCCTTTGTGCCCAACTCCCTCAGCTGGGCACCTAGCTCTGGCCACCTACAATCCCGAACGGAACAGGATTTCTTCCAGATGCAAGCTGCCTTGAACAGGAAGACTAGCTTCCCTTGGAGGGCCAAAGGCCTCCTACAAACTGACATCAGGCACCTGGGCAGCTGACTTTACTTACCCCAGGAAACAGCCCATCCTTTGTGCCCAACTCTCTCAGCCGGGCAACTGGGCTCGGCCACCTACAATCCCGAACGGAACAGGATTTCTTCCAGATGCAAGCTGCCTTGAACAGGAAGACTTGCTTCCCTAGGAGCGCCAAAGGTCTCCTACAAACTGACATCAGGCACCTGGGCAGGTGACTTTACTTACCCCTGGAAACAGGCCATCCTTTGTGCCCAACTTCCTCAGCTGGGCACCAGGCCTCGGCCACCTACAATCCCGAACGGAACGGGATTTCTTCCAGATGCAAGCTGCCACAAGCAGGAAACCTGGCTTCCCATGGAGGGCCAAAGGCCTCCTACAAACTGACATCAGGCACCTGGGCAGCTGGCTTTACTTACCCCTGGAAACAGGCCATCCTTTGTGCCCAACTCCATCTGCCGGGCCCACAGCTTCGGCCACCTACAATCCCGAACGGAACAGGAGTTCTTCCAGATGCAAGCTGCCACAAGCTGGAAACGTGGCTTCACTTGGAGGGCCAAAGGCCTCCTACAAACTGACATCAGGCACCTAGGCAGCTGACTTTTCTTACCCCTGGAAACAGGCCATCATTTGTGCCCAAATCCCTCTGCCGGGCACCTGGCCTCGGCCACCTACAATCCCGAATGGAACAGGATTTCTTCCAGATGCAAGCTGCCACAATCTGTAAGCATGGCTTCCCATAGAGGACCAAAGGCCTCCTACAAACTGACATCAGGCACCTGGGCAGCTGACTTTACTTACCCCTGGAAACAGGTCATCCTTTGTTCCCAACTCCCCCAGCCGGGCAACTGGGGTCGGCCACCTACAATCCCGAACAGAACAGGATTTCTTCCAGATGCAAGCTTCCAAAAGCAGGCAGCCTGGCTTCCCATGGAGGGCCAAAGGCATCCTACAAACTGACATCAGGCACCTGGGCAGCTGACTTTACTTACCCCTGGAAACAGCCCATCCTTTGTGTCCAACTCCCTCAGCCGGGCACCCAGCTCCGGCCACCTACAATCCCGAACGGAACAGGATTTCTTCCAGATGCAAGCTGCCACAAGCAGGAAGCCTGGCTTCCCATGGATGGCCAAAGGCCTCCTACAAACTGACATCAGGCACCTGGGCAGCTGACTTTACTTACCCCTGGAAACAAGTCATCCTTTGTTCCCAACTCCCCCAGCCGGGCACCTAGCTCCGGCCACCTACAATCCCGAACGAAATAGGATTTCTTCCAGATGCAAGCTGCCACAACCAGGAAGCCTGGCTTCCCACGGAGGGTGAAAGGCCTTCTACAAACTGACATCAGGCACCTGGGCAGCTGACTTTCCTTACCCCTGGAAACAGGCCATCCTTTGTGCCCAACTCTCTAAGCCGGGCAACTGGCCTCGGCCACCTACAATCCCGAAGGGAACAGGATTACTTCCAGATGCAAGCTGCCTTGAACAGGAAGACTTGCTTCCCTTGGAGGGCCAAAGGCCTCCTACAAACTGACATCAGGCACCTGGGCAGCTGGCTTTACTTATCCCTGGAAACAAGCCATCCTTTGTGCCCAACTCCATCTGCCGGGCCCACAGCTTCGGCCACCTACAATCCCGAACGGAACAGGAGTTCTTCCAGATGCAAGCTGCCACAAGCTGGAAACGTGGCATCACTTGGAGGGCCAAAGGCCTCCTACAAACTGACATCAGGCACCTTGGCAGCTGACTTTTCTTACCCCTGGAAACAGACCATCTTTTTTGCCCAACTCCCTCTGCCGGGCACCTGGCCTCGGCCACCTACAATCCCGAATGGAACAGGATTTCTTCCAGATGCAAGCTGCCACAATCTGTAAGCATGGCTTCACATAGAGGACCAAAGGCCTCCTACAAACTGACATCAGGCACCTGGGCAGCTGACTTTTCTTACCCCTGGAAACAGGTCATCCTTTGTTCCCAACTCCCCCAGCCGGGCAACTGGGGTCGGCCACCTACAATCCCGAACGGAACAGGATTTCTTCCAGATGCAAGCTTTCAAAAGCAGGCAGCCTGGCTTCCCATGGAGGGCCAAAGGCCTCCTACAAACTGACATGAGACACCTGGGCAGCTGACTTTACTTACCCCTGGAAACAGGCCATCCTTTGTGCCCAACTCCCTCTGCCGGGCACCTGGCCTCGGCCACCTACAATCCCGAACGGAACAGGATTTCTTCCAGATGCAAGCTGCCACAACCTGGAAGACTAGCTTCCCTTGGAGGGCCAAAGGCCTCCTACAAACTGACATCAGGCACCTGGGCAGCTGACTTTACTTACCCCTGGAAACAGGACATCCTTTGTGCCCAACTCCCTCTGCCAGGCATCTGACCTCGGCCGCCTACAATCCCGAACGGAACAGGATTTCTTCCAGATGTAAGCTGCAACAAGCTGGAAGACTTGCTTCCCTTGGAGGGCCAAAGGCCTCCTACAAACTGACATCAGGCACGTGGGCAGCTGACTTTCCTTACCCCTGTAAACAGGCCATCCTTTGTGCCCAACTCCCTCAGCTGGGCACCTAGCTCCGGCCACCTACAATCCCGAACGGAACAGGATTTCTTCCAGATGCAAGCTGCCTTGAACAGGAAGACTAGCTTCCCTTGGAGGGCCAAAGGCCTCCTACAAACTGACATCAGGCACCTGGGCAGCTGACTTTACTTACCCCTGGAAACAGGCCATCCTTTGTGCCCAACTCTCTCAGCCGGGCAACTGGGCTCGGCCACCTACAATCCCGAACGGAACAGGATTTCTTCCAGATGCAAGCTGCCTTGAACAGGAAGACTTGCTTCCCTAGGAGCGCCAAAGGCCTCCTACAAACTGACATCAGGCACCTGGGCAGCTGACTTTACTTACCCCTGGAAACAGGCCATCCTTTGTGCCCAACTCTCTCAGCCGGGCAACTGGGCTCGGCCACCTACAATCCCGAACGGAACGGGATTTCTTCCAGATGCAAGCTGCCAGAAGCAGGAAACCTGGCTTCCCATGGAGGGCCAAAGGCCTCCTACAAACTGATATCAGGCACCTGGGCAGCTGGCTTTACTTACCCCTGGAAACAGGCCATCCTTTGTGCCCAACTCCATCTGCCGGGCCCACAGCTTCGGCCACCTACAATCCCGAACGGAACAGGAGTTCTTCCAGATGCAAGCTGCCACAAGCTGGAAACGTGGCTTCACTTGGAGGGCCAAAGGCCTCCTACAAACTGACATCAGGCACCTAGGCAGCTGACTTTTCTTACCCCTGGAAACAGGCCATCATTTGTGCCCAAATCCCTCTGCCGGGCACCTGGCCTCGGCCACCTACAATCCAGAATGGAACAGGATTTCTTCCAGATGCAAGCTGCCACAATCTGTAAGCATGGCTTCCCATAGAGGACCAAAGGCCTCCTACAAACTGTCATCAGGCACCTGGGCAGCTGACTTTACTTACCCCTGGAAACAGCCCATCCTTTGTTCCCAACTCCCCCAGCCGGGCAACTGGGGTCGGCCACCTACAATCCCGAACAGAACAGGATTTCTTCCAGATGCAAGCTTCCAAAAGCAGGCAGCCTGGCTTCCCATGGAGGGCCAAAGGCCTCCTACAAACTGACATCAGGCACCTGGGCAGCTGACTTTACTTACTTCTGGAAACAGGACATCCTTTGTGCCCAACTCTCTCATCCTGTCAACTGGGCTAGGCCACCTACAATCCCAAACGGAGCAGCATTTATTCCAGATGCAAGCTGCCACAAACTGGAAGCGTGGCTTCCCTTGGAGGGCCAAAGGCCTCCTACAAACTGACATCAGGCACCTGGGCAGCTGACTTTACTTACCCCTGGAAACAGGCCATCCTTTGTGCCCAACTTCCTCAGCTGGGCACCAGGCCTCGGCCACCTACAATCCCGAACGGAACGGGATTTCTTCCAGTTGCAAGCTGCCACAAGCAGGAAATCTGGCTTTCCATGGAGGGCCAAAGGCCTCTTACAAACTGACATCAGGCACCTGGGCAGCTGACTTTACTTAGCCCTGGAAACAGCCCATCCTTTGTGTCCAACTCCCTCAGCCGGGCACCCAGCTCCGGCCACCTACAATCCCGAACGGAACAGGATTTCTTCCAGATGCAAGCTGCCACAAGCAGGAAGCCTGGCTTCCCATGGATGGCCAAAGGCCTCCTACAAACTGACATCAGGCACCTGGGCAGCTGACTTTACTTACCCCTGGAAACAAGTCATCCTTTGTTCCCAACTCCCCCAGCCGGGCACCTAGCTCCGGCCACCTACAATCCCGAACGAAATAGGATTTCTTCCAGATGCCCGCTGCCACAACCAGGAAGCCTGGCTTCCCACGGAGGGTGAAAGGCCTTCTACAAACTGACATCAGGCACCTGGGCAGCTGACTTTACTTAGCCATGGAAACAGGACATCCTTTGTGCCCAACTCCCTCTGCCGGGCACCTGGCCTCGGCCACCTACAATCCCGAACGGAACAGCATTTCTTCCAGATGCAAGCTGCCACAAGCTGGAAGACTAGCTTCCCTTGGACGGCCAAAGGCCTCCTACAAACTGACATCAGGCACCTGGGCAGGTGACTTTACTTACCCCTGGAAACAGGCCATCATTTGTGCCCAACTCTCTAAGCCGGGCAACTGGCCTCGGCCACCTACAATCCCGAAGGGAACAGGATTACTTCCAGATGCAAGCTGCCTTGAACAGGAAGACTTGCTTCCCTTGGAAGGCCAAAGCCTCCTACAAACTGACATCAGGCACCTGGGCAGCTGGCTTTACTTACCCCTGGAAACAAGCCATCCTTTGTGCCCAACTCCATCTGCCGGGCCCACAGCTTCGGCCACCTACAATCCCGAACGGAACAGGAGTTCTTCCAGATGCAAGCTGCCACAAGCTGGAAACGTGGCTTCACACTGAGGGCCAAAGGCCTCCTACAAACTGACATCAGGCACCTTGGCAGCTGACTTTTCTTACCCCTGGAAACAGGCCATCTTTTGTGCCCAACTCCCTCTGCCGGGCACCTGGCCTCGGCCACCTACAATCCCGAATGGAACAGAATTTCTTCCAGATGCAAGCTGCCACAATCTGTAAGCATGGCTTCCCATAGAGAACCAAAGGCCTCCTACAAACTGACATCAGGCACCTGGGCAGCTGACTTTACTTACCCCTGGAAACAGGTCATCCTTTGTTCCCCAACTCCCCCCAGCCGGGCAACTGGGGTCGGCCACCTACAATCCCGAACGGAACAGGATTTCTTCCAGATGCAAGCTTCCAAAAGCAGGCAGCCTGGCTTCCCATGGAGGGCCAAAGGCCTCCTACAAACTGACATCAGGCACGTGGGCAGCTGACTTTACTTACCCCTGGAAACAGGCCATCCTTTGTGCCCAACTCCCTCTGCCGGGCACCAGGCCTCGGCCACCTACAATCCCGAAGGGAACAGGATTTCTTCCAGATGCAAGCTGCCACAAACTGGAAGCCTGGCTTCCCTTGGAGGGCCAAAGGCCTCCTACAAAACTGACATCAGGCACCTGGGCAGCTGACTTTACTTACCCCTGGAAAAAGCCCATATTTGTGCCCAACTTCCCCTGCCGGGCACCCAGCTCTGGCCACCTACAATCCCGAACGGAACAGCATTTCTTGAGATGCAAGCGGTCACAAGCAAAAAGCCTGGCTTTCAGGGTGGGCCAAAGGCCTCCTACAAACTGACATCAGGCACCTGGGCAGCTGACTTTACTTTCCTCATGAAACAGGCCATCATTTGTGCCCAATTCCCGCTGCCGGGCACCTGGCCTCGGCCACCTACAATCCCGAACGGAACAGGATTTCTTCCCGATGCAAGCTGCCACAAGCTGGAATCCTGGCTTCCCATGGAGGACCAAAGGCCTCCTACAAACTGACATCAGGCACCATGGGAGCTGACCTTACTTACCCCTCTAAACAGGACATCCTTTGTGCCCAACTCCCTCTGCCGGGCACCTGGCCTCGGCCACCCACAATCCCGAACGGAACAGCATTTCTTCCAGATGCAAGCTGCCACAAGCAGGAAACCTGGCTTCCCATGGAGGGCCAAAGGCCTCCTACAAACAGACATCAGGCACCTGGGCAGCTGACTTTAATTACCCCTGGAAACAGCCCATCCTTTGTGTCCAACTCCCTCAGCCGGGCACCCAGCTCCGGCCACCTACAATCCCGAACGGAACAGGATTTCTTCCAGATGCAAGCTGCCACAACCTGGAAGACTAGCTTCCCTTGGAGGGCCAAAGGCCTCCTACAAAGTGACATCAGGCACCTGGGCAGCTGACTTTACTTACCCCTGGAAACAGGACATCCTTTGTGCCCAACTCCCTCTGCCAGGCACCTGACCTCGGCCGCCTACAATCCCGAACGGAACAGGATTTCTTCCAGATGCAAGCTGCAACAAGCTGGAAGACTTGCTTCCCTTGGAGGGCCAAAGGCCTCCTACAAACTGACATCAGGCACGTGGGCAGCTGACTTTACTTACCCCTGTAAAACAGGCCATCCTTTGTGCCCAACTCCCTCAGCTGGGCACCTAGCTCCGGCCACCTACAATCCCGAACGGAACAGGATTTCTTCCAGATGCAAGCTGCCTTGAACAGGAAGACTTGCTTCCCTAGTAGCGCCAAAGGCCTCCTACAAACTGACATCAGGCACCTGGGCAGCTGACTTTACTTACCCCTGGAAACAGGCCATCCTTTGTGCCCAACTCTCTCAGCCGGGCAACTGGGCTCGGCCACATACAATCCCGAACGGAACAGGATTTCTTCCAGATGCAAGCTGCCACAAGCAGGAAACCTGGCTTCCCATGGAGGGCCAAAGGCCTCCTACAAACTGACATCAGGCACCTGGGCAGCTGACTTTACTTACCCCTGGAAACAGGCCATCCTTTGTGCCCAACTCCATCTGCCGGGCCCACAGCTTCGGCCACCTACAATCCCGAACGGAACAGGATTTCTTCCCGATGCAAGCTGCCACAAGCTGGAATCCTGGCTTCCCATGGAGGACCAAAGGCCTCCTACAAACTGACATCAGGCACCATGGGAGCTGACCTTACTTACCCCTCTAAACAGGACATCCTTTGTGCCCAACTCCCTCTGCCGGGCACCTGGCCTCGGCCACCCACAATCCCGAACGGAACAGCATTTCTTCCAGATGCAAGCTGCCACAAGCAGGAAACCTGGCTTCCCATGGAGGGCCAAAGGCCTCCTACAAACTGACATCAGGCACCAGGGTAGCTGACTTTACTTATCCCTGGAAACAGGACATCCTTTGTGCCCAACTCCCTCTGCCGGGCACCTGGCCTCGGCCACCTACAATCCCGAACGGAACAGCATTTCGTCCAGATGCAAGCTGCCACAAGCTGGAAGACTAGCTTCCCTTGGAGGGCCAAAGGCCTCCTACAAACTGACATCAGGCACCTGGGCAGCTGACTTTACTTACCCCTGGAAACAGGTCATCCTTTGTTCCCAACTTCCCCAGCCGGGCAACTGGGGTCGGCCACCTACAATCCCGAACAGAACAGGATTTCTTCCAGATGCAAGCTTCCAAAAGCAGGAAGCCTGGCTTCCCATGGAGGGCCAAAGGCCTCCTACAAACTGACATCAGGCACCTGGGCAGCTGACTTTACTTACTTCTGGAAACAGGACATCCTTTGTGCCCAACTCTCTCATCCTGGCAACTGGGCTAGGCCACCTACAATCCCAAACGGAGCAGCATTTATTCCAGATGCAAGCTGCCACAAACTGGAAGCGTGGCTTCCCATGGAGGGCCAAAGGCCTCCTACAAACTGACATCAGACAGCGGGGCAGCTGACTTTACTTACCCCTGGAAACAGGCCATCCTTTGTGCCCAACTCCCTCTGCCGGACACCTGTCCTCGGCCACCTACAATCCCGAACGGAACAGGATTTCTTCCAGATGCAAGCTGCCTTGAACAGGAAGACTAGCTTCCCTTGGAGGGCCAAAGGCCTCCTACAAACTGACATCAGGCACCTGGGCAGCTGACTTTACTTACCCCTGGAAAGAGGACATCCTTTGTGCCCAACTCCCTCTGCCTTGCACCTGGCCTCGGCCACCTAAAATCCCGAACGGAACAGGATTTCTTCCAGATGCAAGCTGCCACAAGCTGGAAGCATGGCTTCCTATGGAGGACCAAAGGCCTCCTACAAACTGACATCAGGCACCTGGGCAGCTGACTTTACTTTCCTCATGAAACAGGCCATCATTTGTGCCCAACTCCCTCTGCCGGGCACCAGGCCTCGGCCACCTACAATCCCAGACGGAACAGGATTTCTTCCAGATGCAAGCTGCCACAACCTGGAAGACTAGCTTCCCTTGGAGGGCCAAAGGCCTCCTACAAACTGACATCAGGCACCTGGGCAGCTGACTTTCCTTACCCCTGGAAACAGCCCATCCTTTGTGTCCGACTCCCTCAGCCGGGCACACAGCTCCGGCCACCTACAATCCCGAACGGAACAGGATTTCTTCCAGATGCAAGCTGCCACAACCTGGAAGACTAGCTTCCCTTGGAGGGCCAAAGGCCTCCTACAAACTGACATCAGGCACCTGGGCAGCTGACTTTACTTACCCCTGGAAACAGGACATCCTTTGTGCCCAACTCCCTCTGCCAGGCACCTGACCTCGGCCGCCTACAATCCCGAACGGAACAGGATTTCTTCCAGATGCAAGCTGCAACAAGCTGGAAGACTAGCTTCCCTTGGAGGGCCAAAGGCCTCCTACAAAGTGACATCAGGCACGTGGGCAGCTGACTTTACTTACCCCTGGAAACAGGCCATCCTTTGTGCCCAACTCCCTCAGCTGGGCACCTAGCTCCGGCCACCTACAATCCCGAACGGAACAGGATTTCTTCCAGATGCAAGCTGCCTTGAACAGGAAGACTAGCTTCCCTTGGAGGGCCACAGGCCTCCTACAAACTGACATCAGGCACCTGACATCAGGGCAGCTGACTTTACTTACCCCTGAAAACAGGCCATCCTTTGTGCCCAACTCTCTCAGCCGGGCAACTGGGCTCGGCCACCTACAATCCCGAACGGAACAGGATTTCTTCCAGATGCAAGCTGCCTTGAACAGGAAGACTTGCTTCCCTAGGAGCGCCAAAGGTCTCCTACAAACTGACATCAGGCACCTGGGCCGGTGACTTTACTTACCCCTGGAAACAGGCCATCCTTTGTGCCCAACTTCCTCAGCTGGGCACCAGGCCTCGGCCACCTACAATCCCGAACGGAACGGGATTTCTTCCAGATGCAAGCTGCCACAAGCAGGAAACCTGGCTTCCCATGGAGGGCCAAAGGCCTCCTACAAACTGACATCAGGCACCTGGGCAGCTGGCTTTACTTACCCCTGGAAACAGGCCATCCTTTGTGCCCAACTCCATCTGCCGGGCCCACAGCTTCGGCCACCTACAATCCCGAACGGAAAAGGAGTTCTTCCAGATGCAAGCTGCCACAAGCTGGAAACGTGGCTTCACTTGGAGGGCCAAAGGCCTCCTACAAACTGACATCAGGCACCTAGGCAGCTGACTTTTCTTACCCCTGGAAACAGGCCATCATTTGTGCCCAAATCCCTCTGCCGGGCACCTGGCCTCGGCCACCTACAATCCCGAATGGAACAGGATTTCTTCCAGATGCAAGCTGCCACAATCTGTAAGCATGGCTTCCCATAGAGGACCAAAGGCCTCCTACAAACTGACATCAGGCACCTGGGCAGCTGACTTTACTTACCCCTGGAAACAGGTCATCCTTTGTTCCCAACTCCCCCAGCCGGGCAACTGGGGTCGGCCACCTACAATCCCGAACAGAACAGGATTTCTTCCAGATGCAAGCTTCCAAAAGCAGGCAGCCTGGCTTCCCATGGAGGGCCAAAGGCCTCCTACAAACTGACATCAGGCACCTGGGCAGCTGACTTTACTTACTTCTGGAAACAGGACATCCTTTGTGCCCAACTCTCTCATCCTGGCAACTGGGCTAGGCCACCTACAATCCCAAACGAAGCAGCATTTCTTCCAGATGCAAGCTGCCAAAAACTGGAAGCGTGGATTCCCTTGGAGGGCCAAAGGCCTCCTACAAACTGACATCAGGCACCTGGGCAGCTGACTTTACATACCCCTGGAAACAGGCCATCCTTTGTGCCCAACTTCCTCAGCTGGGGACCTGCCCTCGGCCACCTACAATCCCGAACGGAACGGGATTTCTTCCAGTTGCAAGCAGCCACAAGCAGGAAACCTGGCTTTCCATGGAGGGCCAAAGGCCTCCTACAAACTGACATCAGGCACCTGGGCAGCTGACTTTACTTACCCCTGGAAACAGCCCATCCTTTGTGTCCAACTCCCTCAGCCGGGCACCCAGCTCCGGCCACCTACAATCCCGAACGGAACAGGATTTCTTCCAGATGCAAGCTGCCACAAGCAGGAAGCCTGGCTTCCCATGGATGGCCAAAGGCCTCCTACAAACTGACATCAGGCACCTGGGCAGCTGACTTTACTTACCCCTGGAAACAAGTCATCCTTTGTTCCCAACTCCCCCAGCCGGGCACCTAGCTCCGGCCACCTACAATCCCGAACGAAATAGGATTTCTTCCAGATGCAAGCTGCCACAACCAGGAAGCCTGGCTTCCCACGGAGGGTGAAAGGCCTTCTACAAACTGACATCAGGCACCTGGGCAGCTGACTTTCCTTACCCCTGGAAACAGGCCATCCTTTGTGCCCGACTCTCTAAGCCGGGCAATTGGCCTCGGCCACCTACAATCCCGAAGGGAACAGGATTACTTCCAGATGCAAGCTACCTTGAACAGGAAGACTTGCTTCCCTTGGAGGGCCAAAGACCTCCTACAAACTGACATCAGGCACCTGGGCAGCTGGCTTTACTTATCCCTGGAAACAAGCCATCCTTTGTGCCCAACTCCATCTGCCGGGCCCACAGCTTCGGCCACCTACAATCCCGAACGGAACAGGAATTCTTCCAGATGCAAGCTGCCACAAGCTGGAAGCGTGGCTTCCCATGGAGGGCCAAAGGCCTCCTACAAACTGACATCAGACACCTAGGCAGCTGACTTTTCTTACCCCTGGAAACAGGCCATCTTTTGTGCCCAACTCCCTCTGCCGGGCACCTGGCCTCGGCCACCTACAATCCCGAATGGAACAGGATTTCTTCCAGATGCAAGCTGCCACAATCTGTAAGCATGGCTTCACATAGAGGACCAAAGGCCTCCTACAAACTGACATCAGGCACCTGGGCAGCTGACTTTACTTACCCCTGGAAACAGGTCATCCTTTGTTCCCAACTCCCCCAGCCGGGCAACTGGGGTCGGCCACCTACAATCCCGAACGGAACAGGATTTCTTCCAGATGCAAGCTTCCAAAAGCAGGCAGCCTGGCTTCCCATGGAGGGCCAAAGGCCTCCTACAAACTGACATCAGACACCTGGGCAGCTGACTTTACTTACCCCTGGAAACAGGCCATCCTTTGTGCCCAACTCCCTCTGCCGGGCACCTGGCCTCGGCCACCTACAATCCCGAAGGGAACAGGATTTCTTCCAGATGCAAGCTGCCACAAACTGGAAGCCTGGCTTCCCTTGGAGGGCCAAAGGCCTCCTACAAACTGACATCAGGCACCTGGGCAGCTGACTTTACTTACCCCTGGAAACAGGCCATCCTTTGTGCCCAACTCCCTCTGCCGGGCACCTGGCCTCGCCCACATACAGTCCCGAACGGAACAGGATTTCTTCCAGATGCAAGCTGCCACAAGCAAGAAGCCTGGCTTCCCTTGGAGGGCCAAAGGCCTCCTACAAACTGACATCAGGCACCTGGGCAGCTGACTTTACTTACCCCTGGAAACAGCCCATATTTGTGCCCAACTTCCCCTGCCGGGCACCCAGCTCTGGCCACCTACAATCCCGAACGGAACAGCATTTCTTGAGATGCAAGCGGTCACAAGCAGAAGCCTGGCTTTCAGGGTGGGCCAAAGGCCTCCTACAAACTGACATCAGGCACCTGGGCAGCTGACTTTACTTTCCTCATTAAACAGGCCATCATTTGTGCCCAATTCCAGCTGCCGGGCACCTGGCCTCGGCCACCTACAATCCCGAACGGAACAGGATTTCTTCCCGATGCAAGCTGCCACAAGCTGGAATCCTGGCTTCCCATGGAGGACCAAAGGCCTCCTACAAACTGACATCAGGCACCATGGGAGCTGACCTTACTTACCCCTCTAAACAGGACATCCTTTGTGCCCAACTCCCTCTGCCGGGCACCTGGCCTCGGCCACCCACAATCCCGAACGGAACAGCATTTCTTCCAGATGCAAGCTGCCACAAGCAGGAAACCTGGCTTCCCATGGAGGGCCAAAGGCCTCCTACAAACTGACATCACGCACCAGGGTAGCTGACTTTACTTATCCCTGGAAACAGGTCATCATTTGTTCCCAACTTCCCCAGCCGGGCAACTGGGGTCGGCCACCTACAATCCCGAACAGAACAGGATTTCTTCCAGATGCAAGCTTCCAAAAGCAGGAAGCCTGGCTTCCCATGGAGGGCCAAAGTCCTCCTACAAACTGATATCAGGCACCTGGGCAGCTGACTTTACTTACTTCTGGAAACAGGACATCCTTTGTGCCCAACTCTCTCATCCTGGCAACTGGGCTAGGCCACCTACAATCCCAAACAGAGCAGCATTTATTCCAGATGCAAGCTGCCACAAACTGGAAGCCTGGCTTCCCATGGAGGGCCAAAGGCCTCCTACAAACTGACACCAGACAGCGGGGCAGCTGACTTTACTTACCCCTGGAAACAGGCCATCCTTTGTGCCCAACTCCCTCTGCCGGACACCTGTCCTCGGCCACCTACAATCCCGAACGGAACAGGATTTCTTCTAGATGCAAGCTGCCTTGAACAGGAAGACTAGCTTCCCTTGGAGGGCCAAAGGCCTCCTACAAACTGACATCAGGCACCTGGGCAGCTGACTTTACTTACCCCTGGAAAGAGGACATCCTTTGTGCCCAACTCCCTCTGCCGGGCACCTTGCCTCGGCCACCTAAAATCCCGAACGGAACAGGATTTCTTCCAGATGCAAGTAGCCTTGAACAGGAAGACTAGCTTCCCTTGGAGGGCCAAAGGCCTGCTGCAAACTGACATCAGGCACCTGGGCAGCTGACTTTACTTACCCCTGGAAACAAGTCATCTTTTGTGCCCAACGCCCTCTGCCAGGCACCAGGCCTCGGCCACCTACAATCCCGAACAGAACAGGATTTCTTCCAGATGCAAGCTTCCAAAAGCAGGAAGCCTGGCTTCCCATGGAGGGCCAAAGTCCTCCTACAAACTGATATCAGGCACCTGGGCAGCTGACTTTACTTACTTCTGGAAACAGGCCATCCTTTGTGCCCAACTCCATCTGCCGGGCCCACAGCTTCGGCCACCTACAATCCGAACGGAAAAGGAGTTCTTCCAGATGCAAGCTGCCACAAGCTGGAAACGTGGCTTCACTTGGAGGGCCAAAGGCCTCCTACAAACTGACATCAGGCACCTAGGCAGCTGACTTTTCTTACCCCTGGAAACAGGCCATCATTTGTGCCCAAATCCCTCTGCCGGGCACCTGGCCTCGGCCACCTACAATCCCGAATGGAACAGGATTTCTTCCAGATGCAAGCTGCCACAATCTGTAAGGATGGCTTCCCATAGAGGACCAAAGGCCTCCTACAAACTGACATCAGGCACCTGGGCAGCTGACTTTACTTACCCCTGGAAACAGGTCATCCTTTGTTCCCAACTCCCCCAGCCGGGCAACTGGGGTCGGCCACCTACAATCCCGAACAGAACAGGATTTCTTCCAGATGCAAGCTTCCAAAAGCAGGCAGCCTGGCTTCCCATGGAGGGCCAAAGGCCTCCTACAAACTGACATCAGGCACCTGGGCAGCTGACTTTACTTACTTCTGGAAACAGGACATCCTTTGTGCCCAACTCTCTCATCCTGGCAACTGGGCTAGGCCACCTACAATCCCAAACGAAGCAGCATTTCTTCCAGATGCAAGCTGCCAAAAACTGGAAGCGTGGATTCCCTTGGAGGGCCAAAGGCCTCCTACAAACTGACATCAGGCACCTGGGCAGCTGACTTTACATACCCCTGGAAACAGGCCATCCTTTGTGCCCAACTTCCTCAGCTGGGGACCTGCCCTCGGCCACCTACAATCCCGAACGGAACGGGATTTCTTCCAGTTGCAAGCAGCCACAAGCAGGAAACCTGGCTTTCCATGGAGGGCCAAAGGCCTCCTACAAACTGACATCAGGCACCTGGGCAGCTGACTTTACTTACCCCTGGAAACAGCCCATCCTTTGTGTCCAACTCCCTCAGCCGGGCACCCAGCTCCGGCCACCTACAATCCCGAACGGAACAGGATTTCTTCCAGATGCAAGCTGCCACAAGCAGGAAGCCTGGCTTCCCATGGATGGCCAAAGGCCTCCTACAAACTGACATCAGGCACCTGGGCAGCTGACTTTACTTACCCCTGGAAACAAGTCATCCTTTGTTCCCAACTCCCCCAGCCGGGCACCTAGCTCCGGCCACCTACAATCCCGAACGAAATAGGATTTCTTCCAGATGCAAGCTGCCACAACCAGGAAGCCTGGCTTCCCACGGAGGGTGAAAGGCCTTCTACAAACTGACATCAGGCACCTGGGCAGCTGACTTTCCTTACCCCTGGAAACAGGCCATCCTTTGTGCCCGACTCTCTAAGCCGGGCAACTGGCCTCGGCCACCTACAATCCCGAAGGGAACAGGATTACTTCCAGATGCAAGCTGCCTTGAACAGGAAGACTTGCTTCCCTTGGAGGGCCAAAGGCCTCCTACAAACTGACATCAGGCACCTGGCAGCTGGCTTTACTTATCCCTGGAAACAAGCCATCCTTTGTGCCCAACTCCATCTGCCGGGCCCACAGCTTCGGCCACCTACAATCCCGAACGGAACAGGAATTCTTCCAGATGCAAGCTGCCACAAGCTGGAAACGTGGCTTCACTTGGAGGGCCAAAGGCCTCCTACAAACTGACATCAGGCACCTAGGCAGCTGACTTTTCTTACCCCTGGAAACAGGCCATCTTTTGTGCCCAACTCCCTCTGCCGGGCACCTGGCCTCGGCCACCTACAATCCCGAATGGAACAGGATTTCTTCCAGATGCAAGCTGCCACAATCTGTAAGCATGGCTTCACATAGAGGACCAAAGGCCTCCTACAAACTGACATCAGGCACCTGGGCAGCTGACTTTACTTACCCCTGGAAACAGGTCATCCTTTGTTCCCAACTCCCCCAGCCGGGCAACTGGGGTCGGCCACCTACAATCCCGAACGGAACAGGATTTCTTCCAGATGCAAGCTTCCAAAAGCAGGCAGCCTGGCTTCCCATGGAGGGCCAAAGGCCTCCTACAAACTGACATCAGACACCTGGGCAGCTGACTTTACTTAGCCATGGAAACAGGCCATCCTTTGTGCCCAACTCCCTCTGCCGGGCACCTGGCCTCGGCCACCTACAATCCCGAAGGGAACAGGATTTCTTCCAGATGCAAGCTGCCACAAACTGGAAGCCTGGCTTCCCTTGGAGGGCCAAAGGCCTCCTACAAACTGACATCAGGCACCTGGGCAGCTGACTTTACTTACCCCTGGAAACAGGCCATCCTTTGTGCCCAACTCCCTCTGCCGGGCACCTGGCCTCGCCCACATACAGTCCCGAACGGAACAGGATTTCTTCCAGATGCAAGCTGCCACAAGCAAGAAGCCTGGCTTCCCTTGGAGGACCAAAGGCCTCCTACAAACTGACATCAGGCACCTGGGCAGCTGACTTTACTTACCCCTGGAAACAGCCCATATTTGTGCCCAACTTCCCCTGCCGGGCACCCAGCTCTGGCCACCTACAATCCCGAACGGAACAGCATTTCTTGAGATGCAAGCGGTCACAAGCAGGAAGCCTGGCTTTCAGGGTGGGCCAAAGGCCTCCTACAAACTGACATCAGGCACCTGGGCAGCTGACTTTACTTTCCTCATGAAACAGGCCATCATTTGTGCCCAATTCCAGCTGCCGGGCACCTGGCCTCGGCCACCTACAATCCCGAACGGAACAGGATTTCTTCCCGATGCAAGCTGCCACAAGCTGGAATCCTGGCTTCCCATGGAGGACCAAAGGCCTCCTACAAACTGACATCAGGCACCATGGGAGCTGACCTTACTTACCCCTCTAAACAGGACATCCTTTGTGCCCAACTCCCTCTGCCGGGCACCTGGCCTCGGCCACCCACAATCCCGAACGGAACAGCATTTCTTCCAGATGCAAGCTGCCACAAGCAGGAAACCTGGCTTCCCATGGAGGGCCAAAGGCCTCCTACAAACTGACATCACGCACCAGGGTAGCTGACTTTACTTATCCCTGGAAACAGGTCATCATTTGTTCCCGACTTCCCCAGCCGGGCAACTGGGGTCGGCCACCTACAATCCCGAACAGAACAGGATTTCTTCCAGATGCAAGCTTCCAAAAGCAGGAAGCCTGGCTTCCCATGGAGGGCCAAAGTCCTCCTACAAACTGATATCAGGCACCTGGGCAGCTGACTTTACTTACTTCTGGAAACAGGACATCCTTTGTGCCCAACTCTCTCATCCTGGCAACTGGGCTAGGCCACCTACAATCCCAAACAGAGCAGCATTTATTCCAGATGCAAGCTGCCACCAACTGGAAGCGTGGCTTCCCATGGAGGGCCAAAGGCCTCCTACAAACTGACACCAGACAGCGGGGCAACTGACTTTACTTACCCCTGGAAACAGGCCATCCTTTGTGCCCAACTCCCTCTGCCGGACACCTGTCCTCGGCCACCTACAATCCCGAACGGAACAGGATTTCTTCTAGATGCAAGCTGCCTTGAACAGGAAGACTAGCTTCCCTTGGAGGGCCAAAGGCCTCCTACAAACTGACATCAGGCACCTGGGCAGCTGACTTTACTTACCCCTGGAAAGAGGACATCCTTTGTGCCCAACTCCCTCTGCCGGGCACCTGGCCTCGGCCACCTAAAATCCCGAACGGAACAGGATTTCTTCCAGATGCAAGTAGCCTTGAACAGGAAGACTAGCTTCCCTTGGAGGGCCAAAGGCCTGCTGCAAACTGACATCAGGCACCTGGGCAGCTGACTTTACTTACCCCTGGAAACAAGTCATCTTTTGTGCCCAACGCCCTCTGCCAGGCACCAGGCCTCGGCCACCTACAATCCCGAACGGAACAGGATTTCTTCCAGATGCAAGCTGCCTTGAACAGGAAGACTTGCTTCCCTTGGAGGGCCAAAGGCCTCCTACAAACTGACATCAGGCACCTGGGCAGCGGACTTTACTTACCCCTGGAAACAGGCCATCCTTTGTGCCCAACTCCCACTGCCGGGCACCAGGCCTCGCCCAACTACAATCTTGAACGGAACAGGATTTCTTCCAGATGCAAGCTTCCACAAGCAGGAAGCCTGGCTTCCCATGGAGGGCCAAAGGCCTCCTACAAACTGACATCAGGCACCTGGGAAGCTGACTTTACTTACCCCTGGAAACAGGACATCCTTTGTGCCCAACCCTCTCAGCCTGGCAACTGGGCTCGGCCACCTACAATCCCGAACGGAACAGCATTTCTTCCCGATGCAAGCTGCCTTGAACAGGAAGACTTGCTTCCCTTGGAGGGCCAAAGGCCTCCTACAAACTGACATCAGGCACCTGGGCAGCTGACTTTACTTACCCCTGGAAACAGGCCATCCTTTGTGCCCAACTCCCTCTGCAGGTCCCACAGCTTCGGCCACCTACAATCCCGAACGGAACAGGAGTTCTTCCAGATGCCAGCTGCAACAAGCTGGAAACGTGGCTTCCCAAGGAGGGCCAAAGGCCTCCTACAAACTGACATCAGGCACCTGGGCAGGTGACTTTACTTACCCCTGGAAACAGGCCATCCTTTGTGCCCAACTCCCTCTGCCGGGCACCTGGCCTCGACCAACTACAGTCCTGAACGGAACAGGATTTCTTCCAGATGCAAGCTGCCACAAGCAGGAAGCCTGGCTTCCCATGGAGGGCCAAAGGCCTCCGACAAACTGACATCAGGCACGTGGGCAGCTGTCTTTACTTACCCCTCTAAACAGGACATCCTGTCTGCCCAACTCCCTCTGCCGGGCACCAGGCATCGGCCGCCTACACTCCTGAACGGAACAGCATTTCTTCCAGATGCAAGCTGCCACAAGCAGGAAGCCTGGCTTCCCATGGATGGCCAAAGGCCTCCTACAAACTGACATCAGGCACCTGGGCAGCTGACTTTACTTATCCCTGGAAACAGGCCATCCTTTGTGCCCAACTCCCTCTGCCGGGCACCAGGCCTCGGCCACCCACAATCCCGAACGGGACAAAATTTCTTCCAGATGCAAGCTGCCACAAGCAGGAAGCCTGGCTTCTCTTGGAGGGCCAAAGGCCTCCTACAAACTGACATCAGGCACCTGGGCCGCTGACTTTACTTACCCCTGGAAACAGGCCATCCTTTGTGCCCAACTCCCCCTGCCGGGCACCTGGCCTCGGCCACCTACAATCCCGAACGGAACAGGAGTTGTTCCAGATGCAAGCTGCCACAAGCTGGAAACGTGGCTTCACTTGGAGGGCCAAAGGCCTCCTACAAACTGACATCAGGCACCTGGGCAGCTGACTTTACTTACTTCTGGAAACAGGACCTCCTTTGTGCCCAACACTCTCAGCCGGGCAACTGGGCTCGGACACCTACAATCCCGAACGGAACAGCATTTCTTCCAGATGCAAGCTGCCTTAAACAGGAAGACTTGCTTCCCTTGGAGGGCCAAAGGCCTCCTACAAACTGACATCAGGCACCTGGGCAGCTGACTTTATTTACCCCTGGAAACAGCCCATCCTTTGTGCCCAACTCCCTCTGCCGGGCACCAGGCATCGGCCGCCTACAATCCTGAACGGAACTGGATTTCTTCCAGATGCAAGCTGCCACAAGCAGGAAGCCTGGCTTCCCATGGAGGGCCAAAGGCCTCCTACAAACTGACATCAGGCACCTGGGCAGCTGACTTTACTTACCGCTGGAAACAGGACATCCTTTGTGCCCAACTCCCTCTGCTGGGCACCAGGCCTCACCCACCTACAATCCTGAACGGAACAGGATTTCTTCCAGATGCAAGCTGCCTTGAACAGGAAGTCTTGCTTCCCTTGTAGGGCCAAAGGCCTCCTACAAATTGACATCAGGCACCTGGGCAGCTGACTTTACTTACCCCTGGAAACAGGCCATCCTTTGTGCCCAACTCTCTCAGCCGGGGAACTGGGCTCGGCCACCTACAATCCCGAACGGAACAGCATTTCTTCCAGATGCAAGCTGCCTTGAACAGGAACACTTGCTTCCCTTGGAGGGCCAAAGGCCTTCTACAAACTGACATCAGGCACCTGGGCAGCTGACTTTACTTACCCCTGGAAACAGGCCATCCTTTGTGCCCAACTCCCTCTGCCGGTCCCACAGCTTCGGCCACCTACAATCCCGAACGGAACAGGAGTTCTTCCAGATGCAAGCTGCCAGAAGCTGGAAACGTGGCTTCCCATGGAGGGCCAAAGGCCTCCTACAAACTGACATCAGGCACCTGGGCAGCTGACTTTTCTTACCCCTGGAAACAGGCCATTCTTTGTGCCCAACTCCCTCTGCCGGGCACCTGGCCTCGGCCAACTACAGACCCGAACGGAACAGGATTTCTTCCAGATGCAAGCTGCCACAAACTGGAAGCCTGGCGTACCTTGGAGGGCCAAAGGCCTCCTACAAACTGACATCAGGCACCTGGGCAGCAGACTTTACTTACCCCTGGAAACAGGCCATCCTTTGTGCCGAACTCCCTCAGCCGGGCACCCTGCTCCGGCCACCTACAATCCTGAACAGAACAGGATTTCTTCCAGATGCAAGCTGCCACAAGCTGGAAACCTGGCTTCCCTTGGAGGGCCAAAGGCCTCCTACAAACTGACATCAGGCACCTGGGCAGCTGACTTTACTTACCCCTGGAAACAGGCCATCCTTTGTGCCCAACTCCCCCTGCCGGGCACCTGGCCTCGGCCACCTACAATCCCGAACTAAACAGGAGTTCTTCCAGATGTAAGCTGCCACAAGCTGGAAACGTGGCTTCACTTGGAGGGCCAAAGGCCTCCTACAAACTGACATCAGGCACCTGGGCAGCTGACTTTACTTACCCCTGGAAACAGGCCATCTTTTGTGCCCAACTCCCTGAGCCGGGCACCTGGCCTCGGCCACCTACAATCCCGAAAGGAACAGGATTTCTTCCTGATGCAAGCTGCCACTAGCTGGAAGCCTGGCTTCCCATGGAGGACCAAAGGCCTCCTACAAACTGACATCAGGCACATGGGCAGCTGACTTTACTTTCCTCATGAAAAAGGCCATCATTTGTGCCCAACTCCCTCTGCTGGGCAAATGGCATCGGCAACCTACAATCCCGAACAAAACAGGATTTCTTTCAGATGCAAGCTGCCACAAACTGGAAGCCAGGCTGCCCTTGGAGGGCCAAAGGCCTCCTACAAACTGACGTCAGGCACCTGGACAGCTGACTTTACTTACCCCTGGAAACAGGCCATCCTTTGTGCCCAACTCCCTCTGCCGGACATCAGGCCTCAGCCACCTACAATCCCGAACGGAACAGGATTTCTTCCAGATGCAAGCTGCCACTAGCAGGAAACCTGGCTTCCCTTGGAGGGCCAAAGGCCTCCTACAAACTGAAATCAGGCACCTGGGCAGCTGACTTTACTTACCCCTGGAAACAGCCCATCCTTTGTGCCGAACTCTCTCAGCCGGGCACCCTGCTCCGGCCACCTACAATCCCGAACGGAACAGGATTTCTTCCAGATGCAAGCTGCCCCAAGCTGGAAGCCTGGCTTCCCTTGGAGGGCCAAAGGCCTCCTAAAAACTGACATCAGGCACCTGGGCAGCTGACTTTACTTACCCCTGGAAACAGGCCATCCTTTGTGCCCAACTCCCTCTGCCGGACATCAGGCCTCAGCCACCTACAATCCCGAACGGAACAGCATTTCTTCCAGATGCAAGCTGCCACAAGCTGGAAGCCTGGCTTACCTTAGAGGACCAAAGGCCTCCTACAAACTGACATCAGGCACCTGGGCAGCTGACTTTACTTATCCCTGGAAACAGCCCATCCTTTGTGCCCAACTCCCTCAGCCGGGCACCCAGCTCCGGCCTCCTACAATCCCGAACAAAACAGGATTTCTTCCAGATGCAAGCTGCCACAAGCAGGAAGCCTGGCTTCCCATGGAGGGCCAAAGGCCTCCTACAAACTGACATCAGGCACCTGGGCAGCTGACTTTACTTACCGCTGGAAACAGGACATCCTTTGTGCCATACTCCCTCTGCCGGGCACCAGGCCTCAGCCACCTACAATCCTGAACGGAACAGGATTTCTTCCAGATGCAAGCTGCCTTGAACAGGAAGTCTTGCTTCCCTTGGAGGGCCAAAGGCCTCCTACAAATTGACATCAGGCACCTGGGCAGCTGACTTTACTTACCCCTGGAAACAGGCCATCATTTGTGCTCATCTCCCTCTGCCGGTCCCACAGCTTCGGCCACCTACAATCCCGAACGGAACAGGATTACTTCCAGATGCCAGCTGCAACAAGCTGGAAACGTGGCTTCACTTGGAGGGCCAAAGGCCTCCTACAAACTGACATCAGGCACCTGGGCAGCTGACTTTACTTACCCTGGAAACAGGCCATCCTTTGTGCCCAACTCCCTCTGCCGGGCACCAGGCCTCGGCCACCTACAATCCCGAACGGAACAGGATTTCTTCCAGATGCAAGCTGCCACAAGCTGGAAGCCTGGCTTCCCATGGAGGACCAAAGGCCTCCTACAAACTGACATCAGGCACCTGGGCAGCTGACTTTACTTTCCTCATGAAACAGGACTTCATTAGTGCCCAACTCCCTCTGCCGGGCACCTGGCCTCGGCCACCTACAATCCCGAACTTAACAGGATTTCTTCCAGATACAAGCTGCCACAAGCTGGAAGCCTGGCTTCCCTGGGAGGGCCAAAGGCCTCCTACAAACTGACATCAGGCACCTGGGCAGCTGCCTTTACTTACCCCTGGAAACAGGCCATCCTTTGTGCCCAACTCCCCCTGCCGGGCACCTGGCCTCGGCCACCTACAATCCCGAACGGAACAGGAGTTCTTCCAGATGCAAGCTGCCACAAGCTGGAAACGTGGCTTCACTTGGAGGGCCAAAGGCCTCCTACAAACTGACAGCAGGCACCTAGGCAGCTGACTTTACTTACCCCTGGAAACAGGCCATCCTTTGTGCCGAACTCCCTCAGCCGGGCACCCTGCTCCGGCCACCTACAATCCCGAACGGAACAGGATTTCTTCCAGATGCAAGCTGCCACAAGCTGGAAACCTGGCTTCCCTTGGAGGGCCAAAGGCCTCCTACAATCTGACATCAGGCACCTGGGCAGCTGACTTTACTTACCCCTGGAAACAGGCCATCCTTTGTGCCCAACTCCCCCTGCCGGGCACCTGGCCTCGGCCACCTACAATCCCGAACTAAACAGGAGTTCTTCCAGATGTAAGCTGCCACAAGCTGGAAACGTGGCTTCACTTGGAGGGCCAAAGGCCTCCTACAAACTGACATCAGGCACCTGGGCAGCTGACTTTACTTACCCCTGGAAACAGGCCATCTTTTGTGCCCAACTCCCTGAGCCGGGCACCTGGCCTCGGCCACCTACAATCCCGAAAGGAACAGGATTTCTTCCTGATGCAAGCTGCCACTAGCTGGAAGCCTGGCTTCCCATGGAGGACCAAAGGCCTCCTACAAACTGACATCAGGCACATGGGCAGCTGACTTTACTTTCCTCATGAAAAAGGCCATCATTTGTGCCCAACTCCCTCTGCCGGGCAAATGGCATCGGCAACCTACAATCCCGAACAAAACAGGATTTCTTTCAGATGCAAGCTGCCACAAACTGGAAGCCAGGCTGCCCTTGGAGGGCCAAAGGCCTCCTACAAACTGACGTCAGGCACCTGGACAGCTGACTTTACTTACCCCTGGAAACAGGCCATCCTTTGTGCCCAAGTCCCTCTGCCGGGCACCTGGCCTCGGCCACCTACAATCCCGAACGTAACAGGATTTCTTCCAGATGCAAGCTGCCACAAGCTGGAAGAATGGCTTCCCTTGGAGGGCCAAAGGCCTCCTACAAACTGACATCAGGCACCTGGGCAGCCGACTTTACTTACCCCTGGAAACAGGCCATCCTTTGTGCCCAACTCCCTCTGCCGGGCACCAGGCCTCGGCCACCTTCAATTCCGAATGGAACAGGATTTCTTCCAGATGCAAGCTGCCCCAAACTGGAAGACAAGCTTCCCCTTGAGGGCCAAAGGCCTCCTACAAACTGACATCAGGCACCTGGTCAGCTGACTTTACTTACCCCTAGAAATAGCCCATCCTTTGTGCCCAACTCCCTCTGCCGGTCCCACAGCTTCGGCCACCTACAATCCCGAACGGAACAGGAGTTCTTCCAGATGCAAGCTGCCACAAGCTGGAAACGTGGCTTCCCAAGGAGGGCCAAAGGCCTCCTACAAACTGACATCAGGCACCTGGGCAGCTGACTTTTCTTATTCCTGGAAACAGGCCATCCTTTGTGCCCAACTCCCTCTGCCGGGCACCTGGCCTCGGCCAACTACAGTCCCGAACGTAACAGGATTTCTTCCAGATGCAAGCTGCCACAAACTGGAAGCCTGGCTTCCCTTGGAGGGCCAAAGGCCTCCTACAAACTGACATCAGGCACCTGGGCAGCTGACTTTACTTAGCCATGGAAACAGGCCATCCTTTGTGGCCAACTCCCCCTGCTGGGCACCTGGCCTCGTCCACCTACAATCCTGAACGGAACAGGATTTCTTCCAGATGCAAGCTGCCACTAGCAGGAAACCTGGCTTCCCTTGGAGGGCCAAAGGCCTCCTACAAACTGAAATCAGGCACCTGGGCAGCTGACTTTACTTACCCCTGGAAACAGCCCATCCTTTGTGCCGAACTCTCTCAGCCGGGCACCCTGCTCCGGCCACCTACAATCCCGAACAGAACAGGATTTCTTCCAGATGCAAGCTGCCACAAGCTGGAAGCCTGGCTTCCCTTGGAGGGCCAAAGGCCTCCTAAAAACTGACATCAGGCACCTGGGCAGCTGACTTTACTTACCCCTGGAAACAGGCCATCCTTTGTGCCCAACTCCCTCTGCCGGACATCAGGCCTCAGCCACCTACAATCCCGAACGGAACAGGATTTCTTCCAGATGCAAGCTGCCACAAGCTGGAAGCCTGGCTTACCTTAGAGGACCAAAGGCCTCCTACAAACTGACATCAGGCACCTGGGCAGCTGACTTTACTTACCCCTGGAAACAGCCCATCCTTTGTGCCCAACTCCCTCAGCCGGGCACCCAGCTCCGGCCTCCTACAATCCCGAACAAAACAGGATTTCTTCCAGATGCAAGCTGCCACAAGCAGGAAGCCTGGCTTCCCATGGAGGGCCAAAGGCCTCCTACAAACTGACATCAGGCACCTGGGCAGCTGACTTTACTTACCGCTGGAAACAGGACATCCTTTGTGCCCAACTCCCTCTGCCGGGCACCAGGCCTCAGCCACCTACAATCCTGAACGGAACAGGATTTCTTCCAGATGCAAGCTGCCTTGAACAGGAAGTCTTGCTTCCCTTGGAGGGCCAAAGGCCTCCTACAAATTGACATCAGGCACCTGGGCAGCTGACTTTACTTACCCCTGGAAACAGGCCATCATTTGTGCCCATCTCCCTCTGCCGGTCCCACAGCTTCGGCCACCTACAATCCCGAACGGAACAGGATTACTTCCAGATGCCAGCTGCAACAAGCTGGAAACGTGGCTTCACTTGGAGGGCCAAAGGCCTCCTACAAACTGACATCAGGCACCTGGGCAGCTGACTTTACTTACCCTGGAAACAGGCCATCCTTTGTGCCCAACTCCCTCTGCCGGGCACCAGGCCTCGGCCACCTATAATCCCGAACGGAACAGGATTTCTTCCAGATGCAAGCTGCCACAAGCTGGAAGCGTGGCTTCCCATGGAGGACCAAAGGCCTCCTACAAACTGACATCAGGCACCTGGGCAGCTGACTTAACTTTCCTCATGAAACAGGACTTCATTAGTGCCCAACTCCCTCTGCCGGGCACCTGGCCTCGGGCACCTACAATCCCGAACTTAACAGGATTTCTTCCAGATACAAGCTGCCACAAGCTGGAAGCCTGGCTTCCCTTGGAGGGCCAAAGGCCTCCTACAAACTGACATCAGGCACCTGGGCAGCTGCCTTTACTTACCCCTGGAAACAGGCCATCCTTTGTGCCCAACGCCCCCTGCCGGGCACCTGGCCTCGGCCACCTACAATCCCGAACGGAACAGGAGTTCTTCCAGATGCAAGCTGCCACAAGCTGGAAACGTGGCTTCACTTGGAGGGCCAAAGGCCTCCTACAAACTGACAGCAGGCACCTAGGCAGCTGACTTTACTTACCCCTGGAAACAGGCCATCCTTTGTGCCCAACTCCCTCTGCCGGGCAACTGGCCTCGGCCACCTACAATCCCGAACGGAACAGGACTTCTTTCAGATGCAAGCTGCCACAAGCTGGAAGCCTGGCTTCCCATGGAGGACCAAAGGCCTCCTACAAACTGACATCAGGCACTTGGGCAGCTGACTTTACTTTCCTCATGAAAAAGGCCATCATTTGTGCCCAAGTCCCTCTGCTGGGCACCCGGCCTCGGCCACCTACAATCCCGAACGGAACAGGATTTCTTTCAGATGCAAGCTGCCACAAACTGGAAGCCTGGCTTCTCTTGGATGGCCAAAGGCCTCCTACAAACTGACATCAGGCACCTGGGCAGCTGACTTTACTTACCCCTGGAAACAGCCCATCCTTTGTGCCCAACTCCCTCTGCCGGGCACCTGGCCTCGGCCACCTACAATCCCGAACGAAACAGCATTTCTTCCAGATGCAAGCTGCCACAAGCAGGAAGCCTGGCTTCCCATGGAGGGCCAAAGGCCTCCTACAAACTGACATCAGGCACCTGGGCAGCTGACTTTACTTACTTCTGGAAACAGGACATCCTTTGTGCCCAACTCTCTCAGCCGGGCAACTGGGCTCGGCCACCTACAATCCCGAACGGAACAGCATTTCTTCCAGATGCAAGCTGCCTTGAACAGGAAGACTTGCTTCCCTTGGAGGGCCAAAGTCCTCCTAAAAACTGACATCAGGCACCTGGGCAGCTGACTTTACTTACCCCTGGAAACAGGCCATCCTTTGTGCCCAACTCTCTCAGCCGGGGAACTGGGCTCGGCCACCTACAATCCCGAACGGAACAGCATTTCTTCCAGATGCAAGCTGCCTTGAACAGGAACACTTGCTTCCCTTGGAGGGCCAAAGGCCTCCTACAAACTGACATCAGGCACCTGGGCAGCTGACTTTACTTACCCCTGGAAACAGGCCATCCTTTGTGCCCAACTCCCTCTGCCGGTCCCACAGCTTCGGCCACCTACAATCCCGAACGGAACAGGAGTTCTTCAAGATGCAAGCTGCCACAAGCTGGAAACGTGGCTTCCCATGGAGGGCCAAAGGCCTCCTACAAACTGACATCAGGCACCTGGGCAGCTGACTTTTCTTACCCCTGGAAACAGGCCATCATTTGTGCCCAACTCCCTCTGCCGGGCACCTGGCCTCGGCCAACTACAGTCCCGAACGGAACAGGATTTCTTCCAGATGCAAGCTGCCACAAACTGGATGCCTGGCTTCCCTTGGAGGGCCAAAGGCCTCCTACAAACTGACATCAGGCACCTGGGCAGCAGACTTTACTTACCCCTGGAAACAGGCCATCCTTTGTGCCGAACTCCCTCAGCCGGGCACCCTGCTCCGGCCACCTACAATCCCGAACGGAACAGCATTTCTTCCAGATGCAAGCTGCCTTGAACAGGAACACTTGCTTCCCTTGGAGGGCCAAAGGCCTCCTACAAACTGACATCAGGCACCTGGGCAGCTGACTTTACTTACCCCTGGAAACAGGCCATCCTTTGTGCCCAACTCCCTCTGCCGGTCCCACAGCTTCGGCCACCTACAATCCCGAACGGAACAGGAGTTCTTCCAGATGCAAGCTGCCACAAGCTGGAAACGTGGCTTCCCAAGGAGGGCCAAAGGCCTCCTACAAACTGACATCAGGCACCTGGGCAGCTGACTTTTCTTATTCCTGGAAACAGGCCATCCTTTGTGCCCAACTCCCTCTGCCGGGCACCTGGCCTCGGCCAACTACAGTCCCGAACGTAACAGGATTTCTTCCAGATGCAAGCTGCCACAAACTGGAAGCCTGGCTTCCCTTGGAGGGCCAAAGGCCTCCTACAAACTGACATCAGGCACCTGGGCAGCTGACTTTACTTAGCCATGGAAACAGGCCATCCTTTGTGGCCAACTCCCCCTGCTGGGCACCTGGCCTCGTCCACCTACAATCCTGAACGGAACAGGATTTCTTCCAGATGCAAGCTGCCACTAGCAGGAAACCTGGCTTCCCTTGGAGGGCCAAAGGCCTCCTACAAACTGAAATCAGGCACCTGGGCAGCTGACTTTACTTACCCCTGGAAACAGCCCATCCTTTGTGCCGAACTCTCTCAGCCGGGCACCCTGCTCCGGCCACCTACAATCCCGAACAGAACAGGATTTCTTCCAGATGCAAGCTGCCACAAGCTCGAAGCCTGGCTTCCCTTGGAGGGCCAAAGGCCTCCTAAAAACTGACATCAGGCACCTGGGCAGCTGACTTTACTTACCCCTGGAAACAGGCCATCCTTTGTGCCCAACTCCCTCTGCCGGACATCAGGCCTCAGCCACCTACAATCCCGAACGGAACAGGATTTCTTCCAGATGCAAGCTGCCACAAGCTGGAAGCCTGGCTTACCTTAGAGGACCAAAGGCCTCCTACAAACTGACATCAGGCACCTGGGCAGCTGACTTTACTTACCCCTGGAAACAGCCCATCCTTTGTGCCCAACTCCCTCAGCCGGGCACCCAGCTCCGGCCTCCTACAATCCCGAACAAAACAGGATTTCTTCCAGATGCAAGCTGCCACAAGCAGGAAGCCTGGCTTCCCATGGAGGGCCAAAGGCCTCCTACAAACTGACATCAGGCACCTGGGCAGCTGACTTTACTTACCGCTGGAAACAGGACATCCTTTGTGCCCAACTCCCTCTGCCGGGCACCAGGCCTCAGCCACCTACAATCCTGAACGGAACAGGATTTCTTCCAGATGCAAGCTGCCTTGAACAGGAAGTCTTGCTTCCCTTGGAGGGCCAAAGGCCTCCTACAAATTGACATCAGGCACCTGGGCAGCTGACTTTACTTACCCCTGGAAACAGGCCATCATTTGTGCCCATCTCCCTCTGCCGGTCCCACAGCTTCGGCCACCTACAATCCCGAACGGAACAGGATTACTTCCAGATGCCAGCTGCAACAAGCTGGAAACGTGGCTTCACTTGGAGGGCCAAAGGCCTCCTACAAACTGACATCAGGCACCTGGGCAGCTGACTTTACTTACCCTGGAAACAGGCCATCCTTTGTGCCCAACTCCCTCTGCCGGGCACCAGGCCTCGGCCACCTATAATCCCGAACGGAACAGGATTTCTTCCAGATGCAAGCTGCCACAAGCTGGAAGCGTGGCTTCCCATGGAGGACCAAAGGCCTCCTACAAACTGACATCAGGCACCTGGGCAGCTGACTTTACTTTCCTCATGAAACAGGACTTCATTAGTGCCCAACTCCCTCTGCCGGGCACCTGGCCTCGGGCACCTACAATCCCGAACTTAACAGGATTTCTTCCAGATACAAGCTGCCACAAGCTGGAAGCCTGGCTTCCCTTGGAGGGCCAAAGGCCTCCTACAAACTGACATCAGGCACCTGGGCAGCTGCCTTTACTTACCCCTGGAAACAGGCCATCCTTTGTGCCCAACGCCCCCTGCCGGGCACCTGGCCTCGGCCACCTACAATCCCGAACGGAACAGGAGTTCTTCCAGATGCAAGCTGCCACAAGCTGGAAACGTGGCTTCACTTGGAGGGCCAAAGGCCTCCTACAAACTGACAGCAGGCACCTAGGCAGCTGACTTTACTTACCCCTGGAAACAGGCCATCCTTTGTGCCCAACTCCCTCTGCCGGGCAACTGGCCTCGGCCACCTACAATCCCGAACGGAACAGGACTTCTTTCAGATGCAAGCTGCCACAAGCTGGAAGCCTGGCTTCCCATGGAGGACCAAAGGCCTCCTACAAACTGACATCAGGCACTTGGGCAGCTGACTTTACTTTCCTCATGAAAAAGGCCATCATTTGTGCCCAAGTCCCTCTGCTGGGCACCCGGCCTCGGCCACCTACAATCCCGAACGGAACAGGATTTCTTTCAGATGCAAGCTGCCACAAACTGGAAGCCTGGCTTCTCTTGGATGGCCAAAGGCCTCCTACAAACTGACATCAGGCACCTGGGCAGCTGACTTTACTTACCCCTGGAAACAGCCCATCCTTTGTGCCCAACTCCCTCTGCCGGGCACCTGGCCTCGGCCACCTACAATCCCGAACGAAACAGCATTTCTTCCAGATGCAAGCTGCCACAAGCAGGAAGCCTGGCTTCCCATGGAGGGCCAAAGGCCTCCTACAAACTGACATCAGGCACCTGGGCAGCTGACTTTACTTACTTCTGGAAACAGGACATCCTTTGTGCCCAACTCTCTCAGCCGGGCAACTGGGCTCGGCCACCTACAATCCCGAACGGAACAGCATTTCTTCCAGATGCAAGCTGCCTTGAACAGGAAGACTTGCTTCCCTTGGAGGGCCAAAGTCCTCCTAAAAACTGACATCAGGCACCTGGGCAGCTGACTTTACTTACCCCTGGAAACAGGCCATCCTTTGTGCCCAACTCTCTCAGCCGGGGAACTGGGCTCGGCCACCTACAATCCCGAACGGAACAGCATTTCTTCCAGATGCAAGCTGCCTTGAACAGGAACACTTGCTTCCCTTGGAGGGCCAAAGGCCTCCTACAAACTGACATCAGGCACCTGGGCAGCTGACTTTACTTACCCCTGGAAACAGGCCATCCTTTGTGCCCAACTCCCTCTGCCGGTCCCACAGCTTCGGCCACCTACAATCCCGAACGGAACAGGAGTTCTTCCAGATGCAAGCTGCCACAAGCTGGAAACGTTGCTTCCCATGGAGGGCCAAAGGCCTCCTACAAACTGACATCAGGCACCTGGGCAGCTGACTTTTCTTACCCCTGGAAACAGGCCATCATTTGTGCCCAACTCCCTCTGCCGGGCACCTGGCCTCGGCCAACTACAGTCCCGAACGGAACAGGATTTCTTCCAGATGCAAGCTGCCACAAACTGGATGCCTGGCTTCCCTTGGAGGGCCAAAGGCCTCCTACAAACTGACATCAGGCACCTGGGCAGCAGACTTTACTTACCCCTGGAAACAGGCCATCCTTTGTGCCGAACTCCCTCAGCCGGGCACCCTGCTCCGGCCACCTACAATCCCGAACGGAACAGGATTTCTTCCAGATGCAAGCTGCCACAAGCTGGAAACCTGGCTTCCCTTGGAGGGCCAAAGGCCTCCTACAAACTGACATCAGGCACCTGGGCAGCTGACTTTACTTAGACCTGGAAACAGGCCATCCTTTGTGCCCAACTCCCTCTGCCGGGCATCAGGGCTCAGCCACCTACAATCCCGAACGGAACAGGATTTCTTCCAGATGCAAGCTGCCACAAGCTGGAAGCCTGGCTTACCTTAGAGGACCAAAGGCCTCCTACAAACTGACATCAGGCACCTGGGCAGCTGACTTTACTTTCCTCATGAAACAGGCCATCATTTGTGCCCAACTCCCTCTGGTGGGCACCTGGCCTCGGCCACCTACAATCCCGAACGGAACAGCATTTCTTCCAGATGCAAGCTGTTACAAAAGGAAGCCTGGCTTCCCATGGAGGGCCAAAGGCCTCCTACAAACTGACATCAGGCACCTGGGCAGCTGACTTTACTTACCCCTGGAAACAGCCCATCCTTTTTGTCCAACTCCCTCAGCCGGGCACACAGCTCCGGCTTCCTACAATCCCGAACAAAACAGGATTTCTTCCAGATGCAAGCTGCCACAAGCAGGAAGCCTGGCTTCCCATGGAGGGCCAAAGGCCTCCTACAAACTGACATCAGGCACCTGGGAAGCTGACTTTACTTACCCCTGGAAACAGCCCATCCTTTGTGCCCAACTCCCTCTGCCAGGCACCAGGCCTCGGCCAGCTACAATCCTGAACGGAACAGCATTTCTTCCAGATGCAAGCTGCCACAAGCAGAAAACCTGGCTTCCCATGGAGGGCCAAAGGCCTCCTACAAACTGACATCAGGCACGTGGGAAGCTGACTTTACTTATCCCTCTAAACAAGACATCCTTTGTGCCCAACTCCCTCTGCCGGGCACCAGGCCTCGGTCACCTACAATCCCGAACGGAACAGGATTTCTTCCAGATGCAAGCTGCCACAAGCTGGAAGCGTGGCTTCCCATGGAGGACCAAAGGCCTCCTACAAACTGACATCAGGCACCTGGGCAGCTGACTTTACTTTCCTCATGAAACAGGACTTCATTAGTGCCCAACTCCCTCTGCCGGGCACCTGGCCTCGGCCACCTACAATCCCGAACCTAACAGGAATTCTTCCAGATACAAGCTGCCACAAACTGGAAGCCTGGCTTCCCTTGGAGGGCCAAAGGCCTCCTACAAACTGACATCAGGCACCTGGGCAGCTACCTTTACTTACCCCTGGAAACAGGCCATCCTTTGTGCCCAACTCCCTCTGCCGGGCACCAGGCCTCAGCCACCCTCAATCCCGAACGGAACAGCATTTCTTCCAGATGCAAGCTGCCACAAGCAGGAAGCCTGACTTCTCTTGGAGGGCCAAAGCCTCCTACAAACTGACATCAGGCACCTGGGCAGCTGACTTTACTTACCCCTGGAAAGAGGCCATCCTTTGTGCCCAACTTCCCCCTGCCAGGCACCTGGCCTCGGCCCCCTACAATCCCGAACGGAACAGGAGTTCTTCCAGATGCAAGCTGCCACAAGCTGGAAGCCTGGCTTCCCAAGGAGGGCCAAAGGCCTCCTACAAACTGACATCAGGCACCTGGGCAGCTGACTTTTCTTATTCCTGGAAACAGGCCATCCTTTGTGCCCAACTCCCTCTGCCGGGCACCTGGCCTCGGCCAACTACAGTCCCGAACGTAACAGGATTTCTTCCAGATGCAAGCTGCCACAAACTGGAAGCCTGGCTTCCCTTGGAGGGCCAAAGGCCTCCTACAAACTGACATCAGGCACCTGGGCAGCTGACTTTACTTAGCCATGGAAACAGGCCATCCTTTGTGGCCAACTCCCCCTGCTGGGCACCTGGCCTCGTCCACCTACAATCCTGAACGGAACAGGATTTCTTCCAGATTTAAGCTGCCACTAGCAGGAAACCTGGCTTCCCTTGGAGGGCCAAAGGCCTCCTACAAACTGAAATCAGGCACCTGGGCAGCTGACTTTACTTACCCCTGGAAACAGCCCATCCTTTGTGCCGAACTCTCTCAGCCGGGCACCCTGCTCCGGCCACCTACAATCCCGAACGGAACAGGATTTCTTCCAGATGCAAGCTGCCACAAGCTGGAAGCCTGGCTTCCCTTGGAGGGCCAAAGGCCTCCTAAAAACTGACATCAGGCACCTGGGCAGCTGACTTTACTTACCCTTGGGAACAGGCCATCCTTTGTGCCCAACTCCCTCTGCCGGACATCAGGCCTCAGCCACCTACAATCCCGAACGGAACAGGATTTCTTCCAGATGCAAGCTGCCACAAGCTGGAAGCCTGGCTTACCTTAGAGGACCAAAGGCCTCCTACAAACTGACATCAGGCACCTGGGCAGCTGACTTTACTTACCCCTGGAAACAGCCCATCCTTTGTGCCCAACTCCCTCAGCCGGGCACCCAGCTCCGGCCTCCTACAATCCCGAACAAAACAGGATTTCTTCCAGATGCAAGCTGCCACAAGCAGGAAGCCTGGCTTCCCATGGAGGGCCAAAGGCCTCCTACAAACTGACATCAGGCACCTGGGCAGCTGACTTTACTTACCGCTGGAAACAGGACATCCTTTGTGCCCAACTCCCTCTGCCGGGCACCAGGCCTCAGCCACCTACAATCCTGAACGGAACAGGATTTCTTCCAGATGCAAGCTGCCTTGAACAGGAAGTCTTGCTTCCCTTGGAGGGCCAAAGGCCTCCTACAAATTGACATCAGGCACCTGGGCAGCTGACTTTACTTACCCCTGGAAACAGGCCATCATTTGTGCCCATCTCCCTCTGCCGGTCCCACAGCTTCGGCCACCGACAATCCCGAACGGAACAGGATTACTTCCAGATGCCAGCTGCAACAAGCTGGAAACGTGGCTTCACTTGGAGGGCCAAAGGCCTCCTACAAACTGACATCAGGCACCTGGGCAGCTGACTTTACTTACCCTGGAAACAGGCCATCCTTTGTGCCCAACTCCCTCTGCCGGGCACCAGGCCTCGGCCACCTACAATCCCGAACGGAACAGGATTTCTTCCAGATGCAAGCTGCCACAAGCTGGAAGCGTGGCTTCCCATGGAGGACCAAAGGCCTCCTACAAACTGACATCAGGCACCTGGGCAGCTGACTTTACTTTCCTCATGAAACAGGACTTCATTAGTGCCCAACTCCCTCTGCCGGGCACCTGGCCTCGGCCACCTACAATCCCGAACTTAACAGGATTTCTTCCAGATACAAGCTGCCACAAGCTGGAAGCCTGGCTTCCCTTGGAGGGCCAAAGGCCTCCTACAAACTGACATCAGGCACCTGGGCAGCTGCCTTTACTTACCCCTGGAAACAGGCCATCCTTTGTGCCCAACTCCCCCTGCCGGGCACCTGGCCTCGGCCACCTACAATCCCGAACGGAACAGGAGTTCTTCCAGATGCAAGCTGCCACAAGCTGGAAACGTGGCTTCACTTGGAGGGCCAAAGGCCTCCTACAAACTGACAGCAGGCACCTAGGCAGCTGACTTTACTTACCCCTGGAAACAGGCCATCCTTTGTGCCCAACTCCCTCTGCCGGGCAACTGGCCTCGGCCACCTACAATCCCGAACGGAACAGGACTTCTTTCAGATGCAAGCAGCCACAAGCTGGAAGCCTGGCTTCCCATGGAGGACCAAAGGCCTCCTACAAACTGACATCAGGCACTTGGGCAGCTGACTTTACTTTTCTCATGAAAAAGGCCATCATTTGTGCCCAAGTCCCTCTGCTGGGCACCTGGCCTCGGCCACCTACAATCCCGAACGGAACAGGATTTCTTTCAGATGCAAGCTGCCACAAACTGGAAGCCTGGCTTCTCTTGGATGGCCAAAGGCCTCCTACAAACTGACATCAGGCACCTGGGCAGCTGACTTTACTTACCCCTGGAAACAGCCCATCCTTTGTGCCCAACTCCCTCTGCCGGGCACCTGGCCTCGGCCACCTACAATCCCGAACGAAACAGCATTTCTTCCAGATGCAAGCTGCCACAAGCAGGAAGCCTGGCTTCCCATGGAGGGCCAAAGGCCTCCTACAAACTGACATCAGGCACCTGGGCAGCTGACTTTACTTACTTCTGGAAACAGGACATCCTTTGTGCCCAACTCTCTCAGCAGGGCAACTGGGCTCGGCCACCTACAATCCCGAACGGAACAGCATTTCTTCCAGATGCAAGCTGCCTTGAACAGGAAGACTTGCTTCCCTTGGAGGGCCAAAGTCCTCCTAAAAACTGACATCAGGCACCTGGGCAGCTGACTTTACTTACCCCTGGAAACAGGCCATCCTTTGTGCCCAACTCTCTCAGCCGGGGAACTGGGTTCGGCCACCTACAATCCCGAACGGAACAGCATTTCTTCCAGATGCAAGCTGCCTTGAACAGGAACACTTGCTTCCCTTGGAGGGCCAAAGGCCTCCTACAAACTGACATCAGGCACCTGGGCAGCTGACTTTACTTACCCCTGGAAACAGGCCATCCTTTGTGCCCAACTCCCTCTGCCGGTCCCACAGCTTCGGCCACCTACAATCCCGAACGGAACAGGAGTTCTTCCAGATGCAAGCTGCCACAAGCTGGAAACGTGGCTTCCCATGGAGGGCCAAAGGCCTCCTACAAACTGACATCAGGCACCTGGGCAGCTGACTTTTCTTACCCCTGGAAACAGGCCATCCTTTGTGCCCAACTCCCTCTGCCGGGCACCTGGCCTCGGCCAACTACAGTCCCGAACGGAACAGGATTTCTTCCAGATGCAAGCTGCCACAAACTGGAAGCCTGGCGTACCTTGGAGGGCCAAAGGCCTCCTACAAACTGACATCAGGCACCTGGGCAGCAGACTTTACTTACCCCTGGAAACAGGCCATCCTTTGTGCCGAACTCCCTCAGCCGGGCACCCTGCTCCGGCCACCTACAATCCCGAACGGAACAGGATTTCTTCCAGATGCAAGCTGCCACAAGCTGGAAACCTGGCTTCCCTTGGAGGGCCAAAGGCCTCCTACAAACTGACATCAGGCACCTGGGCAGCTGACTTTACTTACCCCTGGAAACAGGCCATCCTTTGTGCCCAACTCCCTCTGCCGGGCATCAGGGCTCAGCCACCTACAATCCCGAACGGAACAGGATTTCTTCCAGATGCAAGCTGCCACAAGCTGGAAGCCTGGCTTACCTTAGAGGACCAAAGGCCTCCTACAAACTGACATCAGGCACCTGGGCAGCTGACTTTACTTTCCTCATGAAACAGGCCATCATTTGTGCCCAACTCCCTCTGGTGGGCACCTGGCCTCGGCCACCTACAATCCCGAACGGAACAGCATTTCTTCCAGATGCAAGCTGTTACAAAAGGAAGCCTGGCTTCCCATGGAGGGCCAAAGGCCTCCTACAAACTGACATCAGGCACCTGGGCAGCTGACTTTACTTACCCCTGGAAACAGCCCATCCTTTTTGTCCAACTCCCTCAGCCGGGCACACAGCTCCGGCTTCCTACAATCCCGAACAAAACAGGATTTCTTCCAGATGCAAGCTGCCACAAGCAGGAAGCCTGGCTTCCCATGGAGGGCCAAAGGCCTCCTACAAACTGACATCAGGCACCTGGGAAGCTGACTTTACTTACCCCTGGAAACAGCCCATCCTTTGTGCCCAACTCCCTCTGCCAGGCACCAGGCCTCGGCCAGCTACAATCCTGAACGGAACAGCATTTCTTCCAGATGCAAGCTGCCACAAGCAGAAAACCTGGCTTCCCATGGAGGGCCAAAGGCCTCCTGCAAACTGACATCAGGCACGTGGGAAGCTGACTTTACTTATCCCTCTAAACAAGACATCCTTTGTGCCCAACTCCCTCTGCCGGGCACCAGGCCTCGGTCACCTACAATCCCGAACGGAACAGGATTTCTTCCAGATGCAAGCTGCCACAAGCTGGAAGCGTGGCTTCCCATGGAGGACCAAAGGCCTCCTACAAACTGACATCAGGCACCTGGGCAGCTGACTTTACTTTCCTCATGAAACAGGACTTCATTAGTGCCCAACTCCCTCTGCCGGGCACCTGGCCTCGGCCACCTACAATCCCGAACCTAACAGGAATTCTTCCAGATACAAGCTGCCACAAACTGGAAGCCTGGCTTCCCTTGGAGGGCCAAAGGCCTCCTACAAACTGACATCAGGCACCTGGGCAGCTACCTTTACTTACCCCTGGAAACAGGCCATCCTTTGTGCCCAACTCCCTCTGCCGGGCACCAGGCCTCAGCCACCCTCAATCCCGAACGGAACAGCATTTCTTCCAGATGCAAGCTGCCACAAGCAGGAAGCCTGACTTCTCTTGGAGGGCCAAAGCCTCCTACAAACTGACATCAGGCACCTGGGCAGCTGACTTTACTTACCCCTGGAAAGAGGCCATCCTTTGTGCCCAACTTCCCCCTGCCGGGCACCTGGCCTCGGCCCCCTACAATCCCGAACGGAACAGGAGTTCTTCCAGATGCAAGCTGCCAGAAGCTGGAAACGTGGCTTCACTTGGAGGGCCAAAGGCCTCCTACAAACTGACATCAGGCACTTGGGCAGCTGACTTTACTTTCCTCATGAAAAAGGCCGTCCTTTGTGCCCAACTCTCTCAGCAGGGGAACTGGGCTCGGCCACCTACAATCCCAAACGGAACAGCATTTCTTCCAGATGCAAGCTGCCTTGAACAGGAAGACTTGCTTCCCTTGGAGGGCCAAAGGCCTCCTACAAACTGACATCAGGCACCTGGGCAGCTGATTTTACTTACCCCTGGAAACAGGCCATCCTTTGTGCCCAACTCCCTCTGCCGGTCCCACAGCTTCGGCCACCTACAATCGCAAACGGAACAGGAGTTCTTCCAGATGCAAGCTGCCACAAGCTGGAAACGTGGCTTCCCATGGAGGGCCAAAGGCCTCCTACAAACTGACATCAGGCACCTGGGCAGCTGATTTTACTTACCCCTGGAAACAGGCCATCCTTTGTGCCCAACTCCCTCTGCCGGGCACCTGCCCTCGGCCACCTACAATCCCGAACGGAACAGCATTTCTTCCAGATGCAAGCTGCCACAAACTGGAAGCCTGGCTTCCCTTGGAGGGCCAAAGGCCTCCTACAAACTGACATCAGACACCTGTGCAGCAGACTTTACTTACCCCTGGAAACAGGCCATCCTTTGTGCCCAACTCCTTCTGCCGGGCACCTGGCCTCAGCCACCTACAATCCCGAACGGAACAGGATTTCTTCCAGATGCAAGCTGACACAAGCAGGAAACATGGCTTCTCTTGGAGGGCCAAAGGCCTCCTACAAACTGACATCAGGCACCTGGGCAGCTGACTTTACTTACCCCTGGAAACAGCCCATTCTTTGTGTCCAACTCCCTCAGCCAGGCACCCAGCTCCGGCCACCTACAATCCCGAACGGAACAGCATTTCTTCCAGATGCAAGCTGCCACAAGCAGGAAGCCTGGCTTCCCATGGAGGGCCAAAGGCCTCCTACAAACTGACATCAGGCACCTGGGCAGCTGACCTTACTTACCCCTGGAAACAGCCCAGCCTTTGTGCCCAACTCCCTCAGCCGGGCACCCTACTCCGGCCACCTAAAATCCCGAACGGAACAGCATTTCTTCCAGATACAAGCTGCCACAAGCAGGAAGCCTGGCTTTTCCTAGATGGCCAAAGGCCTCCTACAAACTGACATCAGTCACCTGGGCAGCTGACTTTACTTACCCCTGGAAACAGCCCATTCTTTGTGTCCAACTCCCTCAGCCAGGCACCCAGCTCCGGCCACCTACAATCCCGAACGGAACAGCATTTCTTCCAGATGCAAGCTGCCACAAGCAGGAAGCCTGGCTTCCCATGGAGGGCCAAAGGCCTCCTACAAACTGACATCAGGCACCTGGGCAGCTGACCTTACTTACCCCTGGAAACAGCCCATCCTTTGTGCCCAACTCCCTCAGCCGGGCACCCTACTCCGGCCACCTAAAATCCCGAACGGAACAGCATTTCTTCCAGATACAAGCTGCCACAAGCAGGAAGCCTGGCTTTTCCTAGATGGCCAAAGGCCTCCTACAAACTGACATCAGTCACCTGGTCAGCTGACTTTACTAACCCCTGGAAACAGGCCATCATTTGTGCCCAACTCCCTCTGCCGGGCACCAGGCCTCGGCCACTTGCAATCCCGAACGGAACAGGATTTCTTCCAGATGCAAGCTGCCACAAGCAGGAATCCTGGCTTCCCATGGAGGGCCAAAGGCCTCCTACAAACTGACATCAGGCACCTGGGCAGCTGACTTTACTTACCCCTGGAAACAGGACATCCTTTGTGCAAAACTCCCTCTGCCAGGCACCTGGCCTCGGCCACCTACAATCGCGAACGGAACAGGAGTTCTTTCAGATGTAAGCTGCCACATGCTGGAAGCCTGGCTTCCCATGGAGGGCCAAAGGCCTCCTACAAACTGACATCAGGCACCTGGGCAGCTGACTTTACTTACCCCTGGAAACAGGACATCCTTTGTGCCCAACTCCCTCTGCCGGGCACCAGGCCTCGGCCACCTACAATCCCGAACGGAACAGGATTTCTTCCAGATGCAAGCTGCCACAAGCTGGAAGAATGGCTTCCCTTGGAGGGCCAAAGGCCTCCAACAAACTGACATCAGGCACCTGGGCAGCTGACTTTACTTACCCCTGGAAAGAGGCCATCCTTTGTGCCCAACTCCCTCAGCCCAGCAACTGGCCTCGGCCACCTACAATCCCGAACGGAGCAGGATTTCTTCCAGATGCATGCTGCCACAAGGTGGAACCCTGGCTTCCCTTGGTGGGCCAAAGGCCTCCTACAAACTTACATCAGGCACCTGGGGAGGTGACTTTACTTACCCCTCTAAACAGGACATCCTTTGTGCCAACCTCCCTCAGCCCAGCACCTGGCCTCGGCCACCTACAATCCCGAACGGAACAGCATTTCTTCCAGATGCAAGCTGCCACAAGCAGGAAACCTGGCTTCCCATGGAGGGCCAAAGGCCTCCTACAAACTGACATCAGGCACCTGGGCCGCTGACTTTACTTACCCCTGGAAACAGCCCATCCTTTGTGTCCATCTCCCTCAGCCAGGCACCCAGCTCCGGCCACCTACAATCCCGAACAAAACAGCATTTCTTCCAGATGCAAGCTGCCACAAGCAGGAAGCCTGGCTTCCCATGGAGGGCCAAAGGCCTCCTACAAACTGACATCAGGCACCTGGGCAGCTGACCTTACTTACCCCTGGAAACAGCCCATCCTTTGTGCCCAACTCCCTCAGCCGGGCACCCTACTCCGGCCACCTAAAATCCCGAACGGAACAGCATTTCTTCCAGATACAAGCTGCCACAAGCAGGAAGCCTGGCTTTTCCTGGATGGCCAAAGGCCTCTTACAAACTGACATCAGGCACCTGGGCAGCTGACTTTACTTACCCCTGGAAACAGGCCATCCTTTGTGCCCAACTCCCTCTGCCGGGCACCTGGCCTCGGCCACCTACAATCCCGAACGGAACAGGATTTCTTCCAGATGCAAGCTGCCACAAGCAGGAAACCTGGCTTCCCTTGGAGGGCCAAAGGCCTCCTACAAACTGAAATCCGGCACCTGGGCAGCTGACTTTACTTACCCCTGGAAACAGCCCATCCTTTGTGCCCAACTCCCTCACCCGGGCACCCTGCTCCGGCCACCTACAATCCCGGATTTCTTCCAGATGCAAGCTGCCACAAGCTGGAAGCCTGGCTTCCCTTGGAGGGCCAAAGGCCTCCTACAAACTGACATCAGGCACCTGGGCAGCTGACTTTACTTACCCCTGGAAACAGGCCATCCTTTGTGTCCAACTCCCTCAGCCGGGCACCCAGCTCCGGCCTCCTACAATCCCGCACAAAACAGGATTTCTTCCAGATGCAAGCTGCCACAAGCTGGAAACGTGGCTTCCCATGGATGGCCAAAGGCCTCCTACAAACTGACATCAGGCACCTGGGCAGCTGACTTTACTTATCCCTGGAAACAGCCCATCCGTTGTGCCCAACTCCCTCTGCCGGGCACCAGACCTCGGCCACCTACAATCCTGAACGGAACAGCATTTCTTCCAGATGCAAGCTGCCACAAGGAGAAAGCCTGGCTTCCCATGGAGGGCCAAAGGCCTCCTACAAACTGACATCAGGCACGTGGGCAGCTGACTTTACTTATCCCTCTAAACAGGACATCCTTTGTGCCCAACTCTCTCAGTCGGGCTACTGGCCTCGGCCACCTACAATCCCGAACGGAACAGCATTTCTTCCAGATGCAAGCTGCCATGAACAGGAAATGTTTCTTCCCTTGGAGGGCCAAAGGCCTCTTACAAATTGACATCAGGCACCTGGGCAGCTGACTTTACTTACCCCTGGAAACAGGCCATCATTTGTGCCCATCTCCCTCTGCCGGTCCCACAGCTTCGGCCACCTACAATCCCGAACGGAACAGGATTACTTCGAGATGCCAGCTGCAACAAGCTGGAAACGTGGCTTCACTTGGAGGGCCAAAGGCCTCCTACAAACTGACATCAGGCACCTGGGCAGCTGACTTTACTTACCACTGGAAACAGGACATCCTTTGTGCCGAACTCCCTCTGCCGGGCACCAGGCCTCAGCCACCCTCAATCCCGAACGGAACTGCATTTCTTCCAGATACAAGCTGCCACAATCAGGAAGCCTGGCTTCCCATGGAGGACCAAAGGCCTCCTACAAACTGACATCAGGCACTTGGGCAGCTGATTTTACTTTCCTCATGAAAAAGGCCATCATTTGTGCCCAAGTCCCTCTGCTGGGCACCTGGCCTCAGCCACCTACAATCCCGAACGGAACAGGATTTCTTTCAGATGCAAGCTGCCACAAACTGGAAGCCTGGCTTCACTTGGAGGTCCAAAGGCCTCCTTCAAACTGACATCAGGCACCTGGGCAGCTGACTTTACTTACCCCTGGAAACAGACCATCCTTTGTGCCCAACTCCCTCTGCCGGGCACCAGGCCTCGGCCACCTACAATCCTGAACGGAACAGGATTTCTTCCAGATGCAAGCTGCTACAAGCAGGAAGCCTGGCTTCCCGTGGAGGGCCAAAGGCCTCCGACAAACTGACATCAGGCACGTGGGCAGCTGACTTTACTTACCCCTCTAAACAGGACATCCTTTGTGCCCAACTCCCTCTTCTGGGCACCTGGCCTCGGCCACCTACAATCCCGAACGAAACAGGATTTCTTCCAGATGCAAGCTGCCACAAGCAGGAAGCCTGGCTTCCCATGGAGGGCCAAAGGCCTCCTACAAACTGACATCAGGCACCTGGGCAGCTGACATTACTTACCCCTGGAAACAGGCCATCCTTTGTGCCCAACTCCCACAGCTGGGCACCCAGCTCCGGCCACCTACAATCCCGAACGGAACAGGATTTCTTCCAGATGCAAGCTGCCTAAAACAGGAAGACTAGCTTCCCTTAGAGGGCCAAAGGCCTCCTACAAACTGACATCAGGCACCTGGGCAGCTGACATTACTTACCCCTGGAAACAGGCCATCCTTTGTGCCCAACTCCCTCAGTCCAGCAACTGGCCTCGGCCACCTACAATCCCGAACGGAACAGGATTTCTTCCAGATGCAAGCTACCTTGATCAGGAAGACTAGCTTCCATTGGAGGGCCAAAGGCCTCCGCCAAACTGACATCAGGCACCTGGGCATCTGACTTTACTTTCCTCATGAAACAGGCCATCATTTGTGCCCAACTCCCTCTGCCGAGCACCTGGCCTCGGCCACCTACAATCCCGAACGGAACAGCTTTTCTTCCAGATGCAAGCTGCCACAAGCAGGAAACCTGGCTTCCCATGGAGGGCCAAAGGCCTCCTACAAACTGACATCAGGCACCTGGGCAGCTGACTTTACTTACCCCTGGAAACAGCCCATCCTTTGTGTCCATCTCCCTCAGCCAGGCACCCAGCTCCGGCTACCTGCAATCCCGAACGGAACAGCATTTCTTCCAGATACAAGCTGCCACAAGCAGGAAGCCTGGCTTTTCCTAGATGGCCAAAGGCCTCCTACAAACTGACATCAGGCACCTGGGCAGCTGACTTTACTTACCCCTGGAAACAGGCCATCCTTTGTGCCCAACTCCCTCTGCCGGGCACCAGGCCTCGGCCACCTGCAATCCCGAACGGAACAGGATTTCTTCCAGATGCAAGCTGCCACAAGCAGGAATAGTGGCTTCCCATGGAGGGCCAAAGGCCTCCTACAAACTGACATCAGGCACCTGGGCAGCTGACTTTACTTACCCCTGGAAACAGGACATCCTTTGTGCAAAACTCCCTCTGCCAGGCACCTGGCCTCGGCCACCTACAATCCCGAACGGAACAGGATTTCTTCCAGATGCAAGCTGCCACAAGCAGGAAACCTGGCTTCCCTTGGAGGGCCAAAGGCCTCCTACAAACTGAAATCAGGCACCTGGGCAGCTGACTTTACTTACCCCTGGAAACAGGCCATCCTTTGTGCCCAACTCCCTCTGCCGGGCATCAGGGCTCAGCCACCTACAATCCCGAACGGAACAGGATTTCTTCCAGATGTAAGCTGCCACAAGCTGGAAGCCTGGCTTACCTTAGAGGACCAAAGGCCTCCTACAAACTGACATCAGGCACCTGTGCAGCTGACTTTACTTTCCTCATGAAACAGGCCATCATTTGTGCCCAACTCCCTCTGCTGGGCACCTGTCCTCGGCCACCTACAATCCCGAACGGAACAGGATTTCTTCCAGATGCAAGCTGCCACAAACTGGAAGCCTGGCTTCCCATGGAGGGCCAAAGGCCTCCTACAAACTGACATCAGGCACCTGGGCAGCTGACTTTACTCACCCCTGGAAATAGCCCATCTTTTGCGTCCAACTCCCTCAGCAAGGCACCCAGCTCCGGCCACCTACAATCCTGAACGGAACAGGATTTCTTCCAGATGCAAGCTGCCACAAGCAGGAAGCCTGGCTTCCCATGGAGGGGGAAAGGCCTCCTACAAACTGACATCAGGCACCTGGGCAGCTGACTTTACTTACCCCTGGAAACAGGACATCCTTTGTGCCCAACTCCCTCTGCCGGGCACCAGGCCTCGGCCACCTACAATCCCGAACGGAACAGGATTTCTTCCAGATGCAAGCTGCCACAAGCTGGAAGAATGGCTTCCCTTGGAGGGCCAAAGGCCTCCAACAAACTGACATCAGGCACCTGGGCAGCTGACTTTACTTACCCCTGGAAAGAGGCCATCCTTTTTGCCCAACTCCCTCAGCCCAGCAACTGGCCTCGGCCACCTACAATCCCGAACGGAGCAGGATTTCTTCCAGATGCAAGCTGCCACAAGCTGGAACCCTGGCTTCCCTTGGTGGGCCAAAGGCCTCCTACAAACTTACATCAGGCACCTGGGGAGGTGACTTTACTTACCCCTCTAAACAGGACATCCTTTGTGCCAACCTCCCTCAGCCCAGCACCTGGCCTCGGCCACCTACAATCCCGAACGGAACAGCATTTCTTCCAGATGCAAGCTGCCACAAGCAGGAAACCTGGCTTCCCATGGAGGGCCAAAGGCCTCCTACAAACTGACATCAGGCACCTGGGCGGCTGACTTTACTTACCCCTGGAAACAGCCCATCCTTTGTGTCCATCTCCCTCAGCCAGGCACCCAGCTCCGGCTACCTACAATCCCGAACGGAACAGCATTTCTTCCAGATACAAGCTGCCACAAGCAGGAAGCCTGGCTTTTCCTAGATGGCCAAAGGCCTCCTACAAACTGACATCAGGCACCTGGGCAGCTGACTTTACTTACCCCTGGAAACAGGCCATCCTTTGTGCCCAACTCCCTCTGCCGGGCACCAGGCCTCGGCCACCTGCAATCCCGAACGGAACAGGATTTCTTCCAGATGCAAGCTGCCACAAGCAGGAATAGTGGCTTCCCATGGAGGGCCAAAGGCCTCCTACAAACTGACATCAGGCACCTGGGCAGCTGACTTTACTTACCCCTGGAAACAGGACATCCTTTGTGCAAAACTCCCTCTGCCAGGCACCTGGCCTCGGCCACCTACAATCCCGAACGGAACAGGAGTTCTTCCAGATGCAAGCTGCCACAAGCAGGAAACCTGGCTTCCCTGGAGGGCCAAAGGCCTCCTACAAACTGAAAATCAGGCATCCTGGGCAGCTGACTTTACTTACCCTGGAAACAGGCCATCCTTTGTGCCCAACTCCCTCTGCCGGGCATCAGGCCTCCGCCAGCTACAATCCCGAACGGAACAGGATTTCTTCCAGATGTAAGCTGCCACAAGCTGGAAGCCTGGCTTACCTTAGAGGACCAAAGGCCTCCTACAAACTGACATCAGGCACCTGTGCAGCTGACTTTACTTTCCCTCATGAAACAGGCCATCATTTGTGCCCAACTCCCTCTGCTGGGCACCTGTCCTCGGCCACCTACAATCCCGAACGGACAGGATTTCTTCCAGATGCAAGCTGCCACAAACTGGAAGCCTGGCTTCCCATGGAAGCCAAAGGCCTCCTACAAACTGACATCAGGCACCTGGGCAGCTGACTTTACTTACCCCTGGAAACAGCCCAATCCTTTGTGTCCAACTCCCTCAGCCGGGCACCCAGCTCCGGCCTCCTACAATCCCGCACAAAACAGGATTTCTTCCAGATGCAAGCTGCCACAAGCAGGAAGCCTGGCTTCCCATGGATGGCCAAAGGCCTCCTACAAACTGACATCAGGCACCTGGGCAGCTGACTTTTACTTATCCCTGGAAACAGCCCCATCCTTTGTGCCCAACTCCCTCAGCCGGGCACAGACCTCGGCCACCTACAATCCTGAACGGAACAGCATTTCTTCCAGATGCAAGCTGCCACAAGCAGAAAGCCTGGCTTCCCATGGAGGTCCAAAGGCCTCCTACAAACTGACATCAGGCACGTGGGCAGCTGACTTTACTTATCCCTCTAAACGAGGACATCCTTTGTGCCCAACTCTCTCAGCCGGGCTAATGGGCTCGGCCACCTACAATCCCGAACGGAACAGCATTTCTTCCAGATGCAAGCTGCCTTTAACAGGAAATCTTGCTTCCCTTGGAGGGCCAAAGGCCTCTACAAATTGACATCAGGCACCTGGGCAGCTGACTTTACTTACCCCTGAAACAGGCCATCATTTGTGCCCATCTCCCTCTGCCGGTCCCACAGCTTCGGCCACCTACAATCCCGAACGGAACAGGATTACATCGAGATGCCCGCTGCAAGAAGCTGAACGTGGATTCACTTGGAGGGCCAAAGGCCTCCTACAAACTGACATCAGGCACCTGGGCAGCTGCCTTTACTTACCCCTGGAAACAGGCCATCCTTTGTGCCCAACTCCCTCTGCAGGGCACCAGGCCTCAGCCACCCTCAATCCCGAACGGAACAGCATTTTCTTCCAGATGCAAGCTGCCACAAGCAGGAAGCCTGGCTTCTCTTGGAGGGCCAAAGGCCTCCTACAAACTGACATCAGGCACCTGGGCAGCTGACTTTACTTACCCCTGGATACAGGCCATCCTTTGTGCCCAACTTCCCCTGCCGGGCACCTGGCCCTCGGCCACCTACAATCCCGAACGGAACAGGAGTTCTTCCAGATGCAAGCTGCCAGAAGCTGGAAACGTGGCTTCACTTGGAGGGCCAAAGGCCTCCTACAAACTGACATCAGGCACCTGGGCAGCTGACTTTACTTACCCCTGGAAACAGGCCATCCTTTGTGCCCAACTCCCTCTGCCGGGCATCAGGGCTCAGCCACCTACAATCCCGAACGGAACAGGATTTCTTCCAGATGTAAGCTGCCACAAGCTGGAAGCCTGGCTTACCTTAGAGGACCAAAGGCCTCCTACAAACTGACATCAGGCACCTGTGCAGCTGACTTTACTTTCCTCATGAAACAGGGCCATCATTTGTGCCCAACTCCCTCTGCTGGGCACCTGTCCTCGGCCACCTACAATCCCGAACGGAACAGGATTTCTTCCAGATGCAAGCTGCCACAAGCTGGAAGCCTGGCTTCCCATGGAGGGCCAAAGGCCTCCTACAAACTGACAATCAGGCACCCTGGGCAGCTGACTTTACTCACCCCTGGAAATAGCCCATCTTTTGCGTCCAACCTCCCTCAGCAAGGCACCCAGCTCCGGCCACCTACAATCCTGAACGGAACAGGATTTCTTCCAGATGCAAGCTGCCACAAGCAGGAAGCCTGGCTTCCCATGGAGGGGGAAAGGCCTCCTACAAACTGACATCAGGCACCTGGGCAGCTGACTTTACTTACCCCTGGAGAAACAGCCCATCCTTTGTGCCCAACTCCCTCTGCCGGGCACCAGGCCTCGGCCACACTACAAATCCCCGAACGGAACAGGATTTCTTCCAGATGCAAGCTGCCACAAGCTGGAAGAATGGCTTCCCTTGGAGGGCCAAAGGCCTCCAACAAAACTGACATCAGGCACCTGGGCAGCTGACTTTACTTACCCCTGGAAGAGGGCCATCCTTTTTGCCCAACTCCCTCAGCCCAGCAACTGGCCTCGGCCACCTACAATCCCGAACGGAGCAGGATTTCTTCCAGATGCAAGCTGCCACAAGCTGGAACCCTGGCTTCCCTTGGTGGGCCAAAGGCCTCCTACAAACTTACATCAGGCACCTGGGGAGGTGACTTTACTTACCCCTCTAAACAGGACATCCTTTGTGCCAACCTCCCTAAGCCCAGCACCTGGCCTCGGCCACCTACAATCCCGCACAAAACAGGATTTCTTCCAGACTGCAAGCTGCCACAAGCTGGAAACGTGGCTTCCCATGGATGGCCAAAGGCCTCCTACAAACTGACATCAGGCACCTGGGCAGCTGACTTTACTTATCCCTGGAAACAGCCCATCCGTTGTGCCCAACTCCCTCTGCCGGGCACCAGAACCTCGGCCACCTACAATCCTGAACGGAACAGCATTTCTTCCAGATGCAAGCTGCCACAAGGAGAAAGCCTGGCTTCCCATGGAGGGCCAAAGGCCTCCTACAAACTGACATCAGGCACGTGGGCAGCTGACTTTACTTATCCCTCTAAACAGGACATCCTTTGTGCCCAACTCTCTCAGTCGGGCTACTGGCCTCGGCCACCTACAATCCCGAACGGAACAGCATTTCTTCCAGATGCAAGCTGCCATGAACAGGAAATGTTTCTTCCCTTGGAGGGCCAAAGGCCTCTTACAAATTGACATCAGGCACCTGGGCAGCTGACTTTACTTACCCCTGGAAACAGGCCATCATTTGTGCCCATCTCCCTCTGCCGGTCCCACAGCTTCGGCCACCTACAATCCCGAACGGAACAGGATTACTTCGAGATGCCAGCTGCAACAAGCTGGAAACGTGGCTTCACTTGGAGGGCCAAAGGCCTCCTACAAACTGACATCAGGCACCTGGGCAGCTGACTTTACTTACCACTGGAAACAGGACATCCTTTGTGCCGAACTCCCTCTGCCGGGCACCAGGCCTCAGCCACCCTCAATCCCGAACGGAACTGCATTTCTTCCAGATACAAGCTGCCACAATCAGGAAGCCTGGCTTCCCATGGAGGACCAAAGGCCTCCTACAAACTGACATCAGGCACTTGGGCAGCTGATTTTACTTTCCTCATGAAAAAGGCCATCATTTGTGCCCAAGTCCCTCTGCTGGGCACCTGGCCTCAGCCACCTACAATCCCGAACGGAACAGGATTTCTTTCAGATGCAAGCTGCCACAAACTGGAAGCCTGGCTTCACTTGGAGGTCCAAAGGCCTCCTTCAAACTGACATCAGGCACCTGGGCAGCTGACTTTACTTACCCCTGGAAACAGCCCATCCTTTGTGCCCAACTCCCTCTGCCGGGCACCAGGCCTCGGCCACCTACAATCCTGAACGGAACAGGATTTCTTCCAGATGCAAGCTGCTACAAGCAGGAAGCCTGGCTTCCCGTGGAGGGCCAAAGGCCTCCGACAAACTGACATCAGGCACGTGGGCAGCTGACTTTACTTACCCCTCTAAACAGGACATCCTTTGTGCCCAACTCCCTCTTCTGGGCACCTGGCCTCGGCCACACTACAATCCCGAACGAAACAGGATTTCTTCCTGATGCAAGCTGCCACAAGCAGGAAGCCTGGCTTCCCATGGAGGGCCAAAGGCCTCCTACAAACTGACATCAGGCACCTGGGCAGCTGACATTACTTACCCCCTGGAAACAGGCCATCCTTTGTGCCCCAACTCCCACAGCTGGGCACCCAGCTCCGGCCACCTACAATCCCGAACGGAACAGGATTTCTTCCAGATGCAAGCTGCCTAAAACAGGAAGACTAGCTTCCCTTAGAGGGCCAAAGGCCTCCTACAAACTGACATCAGGCACCTGGGCAGCTGACATTACTTACCCCTGGAAACAGGCCATCCTTTGTGCCCAACTCCCTCAGTCCAGCAACTGGCCTCGGCCACCTACAATCCCGAACGGAACAGGATTTCTGCCAGATGCAAGCTACCTTGATCAGGAAGACTAGCTTCCATTGGAGGGCCAAAGGCCTCCGCCAAACTGACATCAGGCACCTGGGCATCTGACTTTACTTTCCTCATGAAACAGGCCATCATTTGTGCCCAACTCCCTCTGCCGAGCACCTGGCCTCGGCCACCTACAATCCCGAACGGAACAGCTTTTCTTCCAGATGCAAGCTGCCACAAGCAGGAAACCTGGCTTCCCATGGAGGGCCAAAGGCCTCCTACAAACTGACATCAGGCACCTGGGCAGCTGACTTTACTTACCCCTGGAAACAGCCCATCCTTTGTGTCCATCTCCCTCAGCCAGGCACCCAGCTCCGGCTACCTGCAATCCCGAACGGAACAGCATTTCTTCCAGATACAAGCTGCCACAAGCAGGAAGCCTGGCTTTTCCTAGATGGCCAAAGGCCTCCTACAAACTGACATCAGGCACCTGGGCAGCTGACTTTACTTACCCCTGGAAACAGGCCATCCTTTGTGCCCAACTCCCTCTGCCGGGCACCAGGCCTCGGCCACCTGCAATCCCGAACGGAACAGGATTTCTTCCAGATGCAAGCTGCCACAAGCAGGAATAGTGGCTTCCCATGGAGGGCCAAAGGCCTCCTACAAACTGACATCAGGCACCTGGGCAGCTGACTTTACTTACCCCTGGAAACAGGACATCCTTTGTGCAAAACTCCCTCTGCCAGGCACCTGGCCTCGGCCACCTACAATCCCGAACGGAACAGGAGTTCTTCCAGATGCAAGCTGCCACAAGCAGGAAACCTGGCTTCCCTTGGAGGGCCAAAGGCCTCCTACAAACTGAAATCAGGCACCTGGGCAGCTGACTTTACTTACCCCTGGAAACAGGCCATCCTTTGTGCCCAACTCCCTCTGCCGGGCATCAGGGCTCAGCCACCTACAATCCCGAACGGAACAGGATTTCTTCCAGATGTAAGCTGCCACAAGCTGGAAGCCTGGCTTACCTTAGAGGACCAAAGGCCTCCTACAAACTGACATCAGGCACCTGTGCAGCTGACTTTACTTTCCTCATGAAACAGGCCATCATTTGTGCCCAACTCCCTCTGCTGGGCACCTGTCCTCGGCCACCTACAATCCCGAACGGAACAGGATTTCTTCCAGATGCAAGCTGCCACAAACTGGAAGCCTGGCTTCCCATGGAGGGCCAAAGGCCTCCTACAAACTGACATCAGGCACCTGGGCAGCTGACTTTACTCACCCCTGGAAATAGCCCATCTTTTGCGTCCAACTCCCTCAGCAAGGCACCCAGCTCCGGCCACCTACAATCCTGAACGGAACAGGATTTCTTCCAGATGCAAGCTGCCACAAGCAGGAAGCCTGGCTTCCCATGGAGGGGGAAAGGCCTCCTACAAACTGACATCAGGCACCTGGGCAGCTGACTTTACTTACCCCTGGAAACAGGACATCCTTTGTGCCCAACTCCCTCTGCCGGGCACCAGGCCTCGGCCACCTACAATCCCGAACGGAACAGGATTTCTTCCAGATGCAAGCTGCCACAAGCTGGAAGAATGGCTTCCCTTGGAGGGCCAAAGGCCTCCAACAAACTGACATCAGGCACCTGGGCAGCTGACTTTACTTACCCCTGGAAAGAGGCCATCCTTTTTGCCCAACTCCCTCAGCCCAGCAACTGGCCTCGGCCACCTACAATCCCGAACGGAGCAGGATTTCTTCCAGATGCAAGCTGCCACAAGCTGGAACCCTGGCTTCCCTTGGTGGGCCAAAGGCCTCCTACAAACTTACATCAGGCACCTGGGGAGGTGACTTTACTTACCCCTCTAAACAGGACATCCTTTGTGCCAACCTCCCTCAGCCCAGCACCTGGCCTCGGCCACCTACAATCCCGAACGGAACAGCATTTCTTCCAGATGCAAGCTGCCACAAGCAGGAAACCTGGCTTCCCATGGAGGGCCAAAGGCCTCCTACAAACTGACATCAGGCACCTGGGCGGCTGACTTTACTTACCCCTGGAAACAGCCCATCCTTTGTGTCCATCTCCCTCAGCCAGGCACCCAGCTCCGGCTACCTACAATCCCGAACGGAACAGCATTTCTTCCAGATACAAGCTGCCACAAGCAGGAAGCCTGGCTTTTCCTAGATGGCCAAAGGCCTCCTACAAACTGACATCAGGCACCTGGGCAGCTGACTTTACTTACCCCTGGAAACAGGCCATCCTTTGTGCCCAACTCCCTCTGCCGGGCACCAGGCCTCGGCCACCTGCAATCCCGAACGGAACAGGATTTCTTCCAGATGCAAGCTGCCACAAGCAGGAATAGTGGCTTCCCATGGAGGGCCAAAGGCCTCCTACAAACTGACATCAGGCACCTGGGCAGCTGACTTTACTTACCCCTGGAAACAGGACATCCTTTGTGCAAAACTCCCTCTGCCAGGCACCTGGCCTCGGCCACCTACAATCCCGAACGGAACAGGAGTTCTTCCAGATGCAAGCTGCCACAAGCAGGAAACCTGGCTTCCCTTGGAGGGCCAAAGGCCTCCTACAAACTGAAATCAGGCACCTGGGCAGCTGACTTTACTTACCCCTGGAAACAGGCCATCCTTTGTGCCCAACTCCCTCTGCCGGGCATCAGGCCTCCGCCAGCTACAATCCCGAACGGAACAGGATTTCTTCCAGATGTAAGCTGCCACAAGCTGGAAGCCTGGCTTACCTTAGAGGACCAAAGGCCTCCTACAAACTGACATCAGGCACCTGTGCAGCTGACTTTACTTTCCTCATGAAACAGGCCATCATTTGTGCCCAACTCCCTCTGCTGGGCACCTGTCCTCGGCCACCTACAATCCCGAACGGAACAGGATTTCTTCCAGATGCAAGCTGCCACAAACTGGAAGCCTGGCTTCCCATGGAAAGCCAAAGGCCTCCTACAAACTGACATCAGGCACCTGGGCAGCTGACTTTACTTACCCCTGGAAACAGCCCATCCTTTGTGTCCAACTCCCTCAGCCGGGCACCCAGCTCCGGCCTCCTACAATCCCGCACAAAACAGGATTTCTTCCAGATGCAAGCTGCCACAAGCAGGAAGCCTGGCTTCCCATGGATGGCCAAAGGCCTCCTACAAACTGACATCAGGCACCTGGGCAGCTGACTTTACTTATCCCTGGAAACAGCCCATCCTTTGTGCCCAACTCCCTCAGCCGGGCACCAGACCTCGGCCACCTACAATCCTGAACGGAACAGCATTTCTTCCAGATGCAAGCTGCCACAAGCAGAAAGCCTGGCTTCCCATGGAGGTCCAAAGGCCTCCTACAAACTGACATCAGGCACGTGGGCAGCTGACTTTACTTATCCCTCTAAACAGGACATCCTTTGTGCCCAACTCTCTCAGCCGGGCTAATGGGCTCGGCCACCTACAATCCCGAACGGAACAGCATTTCTTCCAGATGCAAGCTGCCTTTAACAGGAAATCTTGCTTCCCTTGGAGGGCCAAAGGCCTCTTACAAATTGACATCAGGCACCTGGGCAGCTGACTTTACTTACCCCTGGAAACAGGCCATCATTTGTGCCCATCTCCCTCTGCCGGTCCCACAGCTTCGGCCACCTACAATCCCGAACGGAACAGGATTACATCGAGATGCCCGCTGCAAGAAGCTGGAAACGTGGATTCACTTGGAGGGCCAAAGGCCTCCTACAAACTGACATCAGGCACCTGGGCAGCTGCCTTTACTTACCCCTGGAAACAGCCCATCCTTTGTGCCCAACTCCCTCTGCAGGGCACCAGGCCTCAGCCACCCTCAATCCCGAACGGAACAGCATTTCTTCCAGATGCAAGCTGCCACAAGCAGGAAGCCTGGCTTCTCTTGGAGGGCCAAAGGCCTCCTACAAACTGACATCAGGCACCTGGGCAGCTGACTTTACTTACCCCTGGATACAGGCCATCCTTTGTGCCCAACTTCCCCTGCCGGGCACCTGGCCTCGGCCACCTACAATCCCGAACGGAACAGGAGTTCTTCCAGATGCAAGCTGCCAGAAGCTGGAAACGTGGCTTCACTTGGAGGGCCAAAGGCCTCCTACAAACTGACATCAGGCACCTGGGCAGCTGACTTTACTTACCCCTGGAAACAGGCCATCCTTTGTGCCCAACTCCCTCTGCCGGGCACCTGGCCTCGGACACCTACAATCCTGAACGGAACAGGATTTCTTCCGGATGCAAGCTGCCACTAGCTGGAAGCCTGGCTTCCCATGGAGGACCAAAGGCCTCCGACAAACTGACATCAGGCACTTGGGCAGCTGATTTTACTTTCCTCATGAAAAAGGCCATCATTTGTGCCCAAGTCCCTCTGCTGGGCACCTGGCCTCGGCCACCTACAATCCCGAACGGAACAGGATTTCTTTCAGATGCAAGCTGCCACAAACTGGAAGCCTGGCTTCTCTTGGAGGTCCAAAGGCCTCCTTCAAACTGACATCAGGCACCTGGGCAGCTGACTTTACTTACCCCTGGAAACAGCCCATCCTTTGTGCCCAACTCCCTCTGCCGGGCACCAGGCCTCGGCCACCTACAATCCTGAACGGAACAGGATTTCTACCAGATGCAAGCTGCCACAAGCAGGAAGCCTGGCTTCCCATGGAGGGCCAAAGGCCTCCGTCAAACTGACATCAGGCACGTGGGCAGATGACTTTACTTACCCCTCTAAACAGGACATCCTTTGTGCCCAACTCCCTCTGCCGGGCACCTGGCCTCAGCCACCTACAATCCCGAACGAAACAGCATTTCTTCCAGATGCAAGCTGCCTTGTACAGGAAGACTTGCTTCCCTTGGAAGGCCAAAGGCCTCGTTAAAACTGACATCAGGCACCTGGGCAGCTGACTTTACTTACCACTGGAAACAGGCCATCCTTTGTGCCCAACTCCCTCAGCTGGGCACCCAGCTCCGGCCACCTACAATCCCGAACGGAACAGCATTTCTTCCAGATGCAAGCTGCCTTGAACAGGAAGACTTGCTTCCCGTGGAAGGCCAAAGGCCTCCTTAAAACTGACATCAGGCACCTGGGCAGCTGACTTTACTTACCACTGGAAACAGGCCATCCTTTGTGCCCAACTCCCTCAGCTGGGCACCCAGCTCCGGCCACCTACAATCCCGAACGGAACAGGATTTCTTCCAGATGCAAGCTGCCTTTAACAGGAAGACTAGCTTCCCTTGGAGGGCCAAAGGCCTCCGCCAAACTGACATCAAGCACCTGGGCAGCTGACTTTACTTTCCTCATGAAACAGGCCATCCTTTGTGCCCAACTCCCTCTGCCGGGCACCTGGCCTCGGCCACCTACAATCCCGAACGGAACAGGATTTCTTCCAGATGCAAGGTGCCACAAGCTGGAAGCCTGGCTTCCCTTGGAGGGCCAAAGGCCTCCTACAAACTTACATCAGGCACCTTGGCAGCTGACTTTACTTACCCCTCTAAACAGCCCATCCTTTGTGTCCATCTCCCTCAGCCAGGCACCCAGCTCCGGCCACCTACAATCCCGAACGGAACAGCATTTCTTTTAGATGCAAGCTGCCACAAGCAGGAAGCCGGGCTTCCCATGGAGGGCCAAAGGCCTCCTACAAACTGACATCAGGCACCTGGGCAGCTGACCTTACTTACCCCTGGAAACAGCCCATCCTTTGTGCCCAACTCCCTCAGCCGGGCACCCTACTCCGGCCACCTAAAATCCCGAACGGAACAGCATTTCTTCCAGATACAAGCTGCCACAAGCAGGAAGCCTGGCTTTTCCTGGATGACCAAAGGCCTCCTACAAACTGACATCAAACACCTGGGCAGCTGACTTTACTTACCCCTGGAAACAGCCCATCCTTTGTGCCCAACTCCCTCACCCGGGCACCCTGCTCCGGCCACCTACAATCCCGAACGGAACAGGATTTCTTCCAGATGCAAGCTGCCACAAGCTGGAAGCCTGGCTTCCCTTGGAGGGCCAAAGGCCTCCTACAAACTGACATCAGGCACCTGGGCAGCTGACTTTACTTACCCCTGGAAACAGCCCATCCTTTGTGTCCAACTCCCTCAGCCGGGCACCCAGTTCCGGCCTCCTACAATCCCGCACAAAACAGGATTTCTTCCAGATGCAAGCTGCCACAAGCTGGAAACGTGGCTTCCCATGGATGGCCAAAGGCCTCCTACAAACTGACGTCAGGCACCTGGGCAGCTGACTTTACTTATCCCTGGAAACAGCCCATCCTTTGTGCCCAACTCCCTCTGCCGGGCACCAGACCTCGGCCACCTACAATCCCGAACGGAACAGCATTTCTTCCAGATGCAAGCTGCCACAAGCAGAAAACCTGGCTTCCCATGGAGGGCCAAAGGCCTCCTACAAACTGACATCAGGCACGTGGGCAGCTGACTTTACTTATCCCTCTAAACAGGACATCCTTTGTGCCCAACTCTCTCAGCCGGGCTACTGGGCTCGGCCACCTACAATCCCGAACGGAACAGCATTTCTTCCAGATGCAAGCTGCCTTGAACAGGAAGACTTGCTTCCCTTGGAAGGCCAAAGGCCTCCTTAAAACTGACATCAGGCACCTGGGCAGCTGACTTTACTTACCACTGGAAACAGGCCATCCTTTGTGCCCAACTCCCTCAGCTGGGCACCCAGCTCCGGCCACCTACAATCCCGAACGGAACAGGATTTCTTCCAGATGCAAGCTGCCTAAAACAGGAAGACTAGCTTCCCTTAGAGGGCCAAAGGCTTCCTACAAACTGACATCAGGCACCTGGGCAGCTGACATTACTTATCCCTCTAAACAGGACATCCATTGTGCCCAACTCTCTCAGCCCAGCAACTGGCCTCGGCCACCTACAATCCCGAACGGAACAGGATTTCTTCCAGATGCATGCTGCCTTGAACAGGAAGACTAGCTTCCCTTGGAGGGTTAAAGGCCTCCGCCAAACTGACATCAGGCACCTGGGCAGCTGACTTTACTTTCCTCATGAAACAGGCCATCATTTGTGCCCAACTCCCTCTGCTGGGCACCTGGCCTCGGCCACCTACAATCCCGAACGGAACAGGATTTCTTCCAGATGCAAGCTGCCACAAGCTGGAAGCCTGGCTTCCCTTGGAGGGCCAAAGGCCTCCTACAAACTTACATCAGGCACCTTGGCAGCCGACTTTACTTACCCCTCTAAACAGGACATCCTTTGTGCCAACCTCCCTCAGCCCAGCACCTGGCCTCGGCCACCTACAATCGCGAACGTAACAGCATTTCTTTCCAGATGCAAGCTGCCACAAGCAGGAAAACCTGGCTTCCCATGGAGGGCCAAAGGGCCTCCTACAAACTGACATCAGGCACCTGGGCGGCTGACTTTACTTACCCCTGGAAACAGCCCATCCTTTGTGTCCATCTCCCTCAGCCAGGCACCCAGCTCCGGCCACCTACAATCGCGAACGGAACAGGATTTCTTCCAGATGCAAGCTGCCACAAGCAGGGAAGCCTGGCTTCCCATGGAGGGCCAAAGGCCTCCTACAAACTGACATCAGGCACCTGGGCAGCTGACCTTACTTACCCCTGGAAACAGCCCATCCTTTGTGCCCAACTCCCCTCTGCCGGGCACCCTACTCCGGCCACCTGCAATCCCGAACGGAACAGGGATTCTTCGAGATGCAAGCTGCCACAAGCAGGAATCCTGGCTTCCCATGGAGGGCCAAAGGCCTCCTACAAACTGACATCAGGCACCTGGGCAGCTGACTTTACTTACCCCTGGAAAACAGGACATCCTTTGTGCCCAACTCCCTCTGCCAGGCATCTGGCCTCGGCCACCTACAATCCCGAACGGAACAGGAGTTCTTCCAGATGCAAGCTGCCACAAGCAGGAAACCTGGCTTCCCTTGGAGGGCCAAAGGCCTCCTACAAACTGAAATCAGGCACCTGGGCAGCTGACTTTACTTACCCCTGGAAACAGAGCCATCCTTTGTGCCCAACTCCCTCTGCCGGGCATCAGGCCTCCGCCAGCTACAATCCCGAACGGAACAGGATTTCTTCCAGATATAAGCTGCCACAAGCTGGAAGCCTGGCTTACCTTAGAGGACCAAAGGGCCTCCTACAAACTGACATCAGGCACCTGGGCAGCTGCACTTTACTTTCCTCATGAAACAGGCCATCCTTTGTGCCCAACTCCCTCTGCCGGGCATCAGGCCTCCGCCAGCTACAATCCCGCACAAAACAGGATTTCTTCCAGATGCAAGCTGCCACAAGCAGGAAGCCTGGGCTTCCCCATGGATGGCCAAAGGCCTCCTACAAACTGACATCAGGCACGTGGGCAGCTGACTTTACTTACCCCTGGGAAACAGCCCATCCTTTGTGCCCAACTCCCTCTGCCGGGCACCAGACCTCGGCCCACCTACAATCCCTGAACGGAACAGCATTTTCTTCCCAGATGCAAGCTGCCACAAGCAGAAAGCCTGGCTTCCCATGGAGGGGCCAAAGGCCTCCCTACAAACTGACATCAGGCACGTGGGCAGCTGACCTTACTTATCCCTCTAAACAGGACATCCTTTGTGCCCAACTCTCTCAGCCGGGCTACTGGGCTCGGCCACCTACAATCCCGAACGGAACAGCATTTCTTCCAGATGCAAGCTGCCTTGAACAGGAAATCTTGCTTCCCTTGGAGGGCCAAAGGCCTCTTACAAAATTGACATCAGGCACCTGGGCAGCTGACTTTACTTACCCCTGGAAACAGGCCCATCATTTGTGCCCATCTCCCTCTGCCGGTCCCACAGCTTCGGCCACCTACAATCCCGAACGGAACAGGATTACTTCGAGATGCCAGCTGCAACAAGCTGGAAACGTGGCTTCACTTGGAGGGACAAAGGCCTCCTACAAACTGACATCAGGCACCTGGCAGCTGCCTTTACTTACCCCTGGAAACAGCCCATCCTTTGTGCCCAACTCCCTCTGCCGGGCACCAGGCCTCAGCCACCCTCAATCCCGAACGGAACAGGAGTTCTTCCAGATGCAAGCTGCCACAAGCGGGAAAACGTGGCTTCTCTTGGAGGGCCAAAGGCCCTCCTACAAACTGACATCAGGCACCTGGGCAGCTGACTTTACTTACCCCTGGAAACAGGCCATCCTTTGTGCCCAACTTCCCCCTGCCGGGGCACCTGGCCTCGGCCACCTACAATCCCGAACGGAACAGGAGTTCTTCCAGATGCAAGCTGCCAGAAGCTGGAAACGTGGGCTTCACTTGGAGGGCCAAAGGCTCCTACAAACTGACATCAGGCACCTGGGCAGCTGACTTTACTTTACCCCTGGAAACAGGCCATCTTTTGTGCCCAACTTCCTCTGCCGGGCACCTGGCCTCAACCACCTACAATCCTGAACGGAACAGGATTTCTTCCCGATGGCAAGCTGCCTCTAGCTGGAAGCCTGGCTTCCCATGGAGGACCAAAGGCCTCCTACAAACTGACATCAGGCACTTGGGGCAGCTGATTTTAACTTTCCTCATGAAAAAGGCCATCATTTGTGCCCAAGTCCCTCTGCTGGGCACCTGGCCTCGGCCACCTACAATCCCGAACGGAACAGGATTTCTTTCAGATGCAAGCTGCCACAAGCTGGAAGCCTGGCTTCTCTTGGAGGTCCAAAGGCCTCCTTCAAAACTGACATCAGGCACCTGGGGCAGCTGACTTTACTTACCCCTGGAAAACAGCCCATCCTTTGTGCCCAACTCCCTCTGCCGGGCACCAGGCCTCGGCCACCTACAATCCTGAACGGAACAGGATTTCTTCCAGATGCAAGCTGCCATAAGCAGGAAGCCTGGCTTCCCATGGAGGGCCAAAGGCCTCCGACAAACTGACATCAGGCCACGTGGGCAGCTGACTTTACTTATCCCTCTAAACAGGACATCCTTTGTGCCCAACTCTCTCAGCCGGGCTAATGGGCTCGGCCCACCTACAATCCCGAACGGAAACAGCATTTCTTCCAGATGCAAGCTGCCCTTTAAACAGGAAATCTTGCTTCCCTTGGAGGGGCCAAAGGCCTCTTACAAATTGACATCAGGCACCTGGGCAGCTGACTTTACTTACCCCTGGAAACAGGCCATCATTTGTGCCCATCTCCCTCTGCCGGTCCCCACAGCTTCGGCCACCTACAATCCCGAACGGAACAGGATTACATCGAGATGCCCCGCTGCAAGAAGCTGGGAAACGTGGATTCACTTGGAGGGGCCAAAGGCCTCCTACAAACTGACATCAGGCACCTGGGCAGCTGCCTTTACTTACCCCTGGAAACAGCCCATCCTTTGTGCCCAACTCCCTCTGCAGGGCACCAGGCCTCAGCCACCCTCAATCCCGAACGGAACAGCATTTCTTCCAGATGCAAGCTGCCACAAGCAGGAAAGCCTGGCCTTCTCTTGGAGGGCCAAAGGCCTCCTACAAACTGACATCAGGCACCTGGGCAGCTGACTTTACTTACCCCTGGATACAGGCCATCCTTTGTGCCCAACTTCCCCTTGCCGGGCACCTGGCCTCGGCCACCTTACAATCCCGAACGGAACAGGAGTTCTTCCAGATGCAAGCTGCCAGAAGCTGGAAACGTGGCTTCACTTGGAGGGCCAAAGGCCTCCTACAAACTGACATCAGGCACCTGGGCAGCTGACTTTTACTTAACCCTGGAAACAGGCCATCCTTTGTGCCCAACTCCCTCTGCCGGGCACCTGGCCTCGGACACCTACAATCCTGAACGGAACAGGATTTCTTTCCGGATGAAAGCTGCCACTAGCTGGAAGCCTGGCTTCCCATGGAGGACCAAAGGCCTCCGACAAACTGACATCAGGCACTTGGGCAGCTGATTTTTACTTTCCTCATGAAAAAGGGCCATCATTTGTGCCCAAGTCCCTCTGCTGGGCACCTGGCCTCGGCCACCTACAATCCCGAACGGAACAGGATTTCTTT
>NW_027094481.1:0-91507 GCF_029207755.1 Chamaea fasciata
AACCCCCAGCGGTCAAACCGCCCCAAAACTCCCTAAATTTTGCCCTTTTCCCCCCAAATTTAGAGTCGGAGATTTCCATTTTTATCTCTAAAATCCACTTTTTCCCCCAAATCCCCTTTTTCCACCCAAATCTCCGTTTTCTCCATTTTGTACGGCACGATCCTCAAGACGCCGCCATTTTGTCGCCCTCAAGTCTCCCTCAAACAGCGCCGCCATTTTTACGGAAACCCCCAGCGGCCAAACCGCCCCAAAACCTCCCGATTTTATCCGTTTTTTCTCCAAATTTAGAATCAGAAAATCCAATTTTTATCTCTGAAATCCCCTTTTTCCCCGAAATCCCCTTTTTTCCTCCCAAATCTCCGTTTTCTCTATTCTGTACGGCGAAATCTCCGAGCCACCATTTTGTCGCCCTCACACCGCGCCGCCATTTTGTACGGCAAGCCCCGGAGGCCAAACCGCCCCAAAACCTCCCGATTTTATCCGTTTTTTGCCCCAAAAAACGAGTCGGATATTTCCGGTTTTTAATTCTTTTGAATTTTCCAGGATCCCGCCTCAGCCCAACGTGTCTTTCCAGGGTCTTTTCGGGGTGTCTGAGGGCGCGGCCGGAGCGGCCCCGGGGGAGCTCAGCCGGTTTTGAGCGAAGGTTTGCCGGAGAGGGCCTGATTAAACAAACAAAAAAAACCCGAAATAAATAAAAATGTAAAAATATCATTCTGGGGAGGGATTCCCCCTCCCCCCAAATTTTTTGGGGTTTTTTTTGGGGGGGGTTTTTTTGGTCACCTTTGGCCGCCAGCTGCAGGTGGTTCCGGAGGCGCCAGCGGCGCTGATCGGCCTCGTGCGTGGCCTTGGCAAATGAGGAGACAGGGGAAGGAGGCAGCTCTTAGGGACAGAATTATTCCTTTTATCCTCTCTATGCCTGTTTAAGTACTGCCTTCCCTTAGGGGCATAACTCAAGCAAACACCTGTTGGATGCCATTGTGTTTTCAGGGATGATTTAGGGATGGCTGCCCATTTCTAGTGATCCTGTTCAGAAGTGGTTTAAAATGTACAGTAGTGTAGGCAGAAAGTCAAGCTAGAGCTGCTGTGACAGTGCTTCCATCATCTGTCAGCATCCTGAGTGTTGTGAGCTAAACCTGAAATTTGATTTGAACTGCCTGATATCTGCCAAGGGGCAGGATATCATTGCTGGAGAGAAATCCTCTCATCTTCCGCGACTCCATCCCCAGTCAGATGGAAGAACAGGTTGGTATCCAGAGGTGAATGGCACTGGACCTTTACGGGGCACAGAAATCATCCATATCCCCATGCTTTTAAGGAAAAGGATTCTGAGCAGAGGGCCCTTTGGCTCTGCGGCAGAAACTGTTTGGAAAAAGTTGCTTTAATAATAAGATTCTGACTGAAGAGTTTTGCAGACGATGGTTTGCTTATGGAAATGGTCAAGCGGTCGTTCTGGTATTTGGACACCAGGTTACAAAAAGAGAAAAACTACTGTATCGGTGTACATGAAGTGAATGAAAAAGTAGATTAAAGGAAAAGTTCAGAAGCCAAAGCTGGAGAGAGGTTCAGAGTAACCCAAAATTGCCATCCAAGATCTTGGGGAGGAGGGTTGTAACCTTTCTGAGGTATTACTGTGCGTGTACTCCCTAACGAATACATTGGGTATGTTAGACCAAACCAGACAATTAATTTTTAACACAGAAGGACTTTGAGGACAACTCTGACACCCAGAGGAAAGAAAAGGCTTAATGGAAAGTTTCCATCTTCGAATCACTGCTAAAGTAGAAGTGCTGTTTTGTTAGTGGAAAATGTCAGTGAAATTTCAAATAATTGTGTATTCCTGAGAGGTGTCACTACAGTAAATCCCCTTTGTGGAATAGTTAAGTCACAATTGAAATTTGGTGCTGTGCAGTAGTCCATTGTTCTGGTACTTAAACTCTTTAGGGAACAGTCCCCATAAGGGGTAATGATTTGCTGGTGGCCAAGAAATGTATTTTCTGTATGATCCAGGTGGAGAAGTAAAGGAAGAAATGCTGTGAAATAGACACATTTTTTGTACACCTGAAAAGAGACTTGGATGTGATATGCAGGCAGATATCAGCTTTAAATTCGATGTAGTCAATGTTAATGGTATTAACATAGAGATCTTTATCAGCAGAGGTGTATTCAGGCTTCTTCTATTTTCCTGTCCATTTGCTTCAGTGTAGCAGTGTGAGATGAAAGCCCAAGGCTTTGCAGACTGGCTCCTCATTTGTGCCCCAGTTACTGACAGCTGGGACAGTGGAAATTCTCCTTGCAGTGGCCTTGTTTTAAACACCAAGATGAAAATATAATGCATGCTTAGAAGGTGCAAACAATGTCTAATCTCATTTCACTCAGTGAAATTTGCTCAGCTTCATCTTGGAGCACTGGAGATATTTTAGTATTTCAAAGTGTATCAAACTATTTGCCCAGTATTTGGAAAAGCTACTCAGATTTAGTGGAAATGTTTCTATTTCAGACCCAAACCACTTTGATATTTGTTAATTTTATTAGTGTATTGAAGTTCATTGACACTGGGAAAAGTGATCCTGTTTCTTCAATTGATAACACCACAGGAATTGCCTTTTTATTAATCTTTATTTGGATGCCTCCCTGTCCCTATGGAACAATGGGGTTGAAGATGCAGTGAGGGAGAACAGTGGAAGGAAAAGGCCAGACTAAATATTCCTTGAAATAAATAGGCCTCTTTCCCTTGACTTCAAAGGAAAAAAAAAAACCAACCTAATTAAATACAATTGAGGGGAAGAGGAAAAAAAAATGAGAACCTTTGATTTGAACACACTTTGGAGCAGAGCATGGAGAGATAGGAGAATGATCTCTGTGAGATGAATAAGTTGCCTCTCCTGCTGCATTTGTTTTGGGGTGGGTGAATCATTTCTTGAGGATTCTGTTTTTAAAAGTTGGATTTGACTTGGTTGATATTCCTTTCAGCATCTAGATTTTCTATTTTGGCTTGTATTTTTCATACAAGAACCATGTCGTTAGAGCAGATAGCTGGTCCTGCAGTACAGGCAGATCTCATAAGGGTAGGAGGATAAGGAAATACACCGGAAAGGACAATATTGAAGATTTTATCAAGTTTGACCTCCTGGCAGTTGAAGCAAGTTGTTCCTCAAGGTCTTGTGGCAGCTGTTTCAAGTGAAGAGAGCACGAGTCACAAACACTGTGAAGTTCTCTGACTGATTCTAAACAGGGTAAAGAATTAGCCCCTTCACCATCACGCCTGGATTTTTACCTGGGGAGAATGTCTATGGAAAAAGATTGTGGCTGTTGTGAAGGAATAATGTCCAAGGCAGCCGAAAATCTGCGTTGGCTGATGTGTTGTGTGTCCTCCCTCCTCCCAGTGTTTTCAGTCAGTGTGTCAGAGCCTTTCCTGGCATGTGAGACATTCCTTGAAGTGTTGAAATGGTTCCTTGGGACTCCCTCACTCTTGGCAAAAAAAGTAGGAGGAGTGTTGGGGGTTAGGTTTGTTCCTTCTTTCTCTAAAGAATTTTTTCCCGACACGTTACCAAGGAGACCAAGTGTTGGATACTTGAGAGTACTTAACCGAAACAAAGAGGTGGACAAAGGTGGAAGGGGGAGATAACGCAGGTAAAAGACAAAGCTTGAGGCAGCTGCGGGCTTTTCTTTCTCCGGCGTTCGGGGAGACGCGTGTCTGCCGCTCCTCGAGGAGCTCAGCCGCCGCAGAGCACGCCGAGCAGAGAACGGCTGTTGCTGGCTGGAGGAGTTTCACTGTGGCCAAAGGGATCCAGTCCTGGGAAATCTACTATCACCAGTTCAGCCTGAATCCTGAGTTTTCCCGGCCACCTGCGGGAGCTGGTCCAGGCCCTGCCTCGCCTTCGGCGCTGCTCCTCTTGCTGCAGCGTGACCCTGCACCCCTGCGCTGCCGGGACATCCTGCCCCTGCCTGCCGGGACACCCTGCCATCCCAGCGACCAGCCCGGGACTTTTCCACTGTTTCAGCTTGGTGCTCTGAGGATCCTGCAGGGACAGCGAAACCAAACTGCCCTGGGTTTTGTGAAACAAAGCCCTCAAGGTTCTTGGTACTGTTGTCGTTTGTCATTAATGCTGCAGTTGTTTGGTGGGGGGGAGTTTTTGTGTTTGTTTGCTTTGTATTACATACTAGTAAAGAACTGCTATTCCTATTTCCCAAATCTTTGCCAAAGAGCCCCTGATTGTAATTTTACCTGGCAGATACCTGTCTTCCCAAACCAAGACAAGGAGGAAGGACAAATCTCACTCCCTCCGCTTCCAAGGAGTGTATATTGTGTGTTGTATACTCCCTTGGGGTGTTTGCCACCTTTCCTGAGGGTGAACTTGTAGGATTTGTTGCAAATTTATTCACAAGAAATGTTGTGTGTACCTATTAGAGTTTTAGAGTGAGTTAGGGATTTGGCAAAGGTGAATTGTTTAAGTTGAAAATAATTTTTGGGTGTAACAGATCAACCCCTGCATACTACAGTTGAAAATAATTTTTGGGTGTAACAGATCAACCCCTGCATACTACAGATAAAAATACTTGCAAGAACCTTTCCCTTTTTCATTTATCATTATGCACACTGCTTCACTGGAAAAGGCCTCACAGGATGTGTTTGGAGAGGAGCCTGCTTTTCCATTAAACAACAAGGAATATTTTACTTTTGAAAGAAAGAGACAAAAACATGCCATTTTTTTTTTTAATGGCATGTTCTTAGTTATCAGATTAACAACATTTTTGGAGGGGTATTCAAGCAAGTATTAAGCGTAAAACATACAAATAAACGTACTCTGACTTTCAGCAATCCTTTAAGAACTGGAGACTTCTCTTAAAGCAGGATCCCTTTCCTTCTGGGTGGATCACCTTTAGGTATTCCTCCAAACAAGCTGCAGCTGTCCCATGTGACACTGGCAGGGGCAGCTCTGGGCCGTGTTGCTTCCCCAGGAGTTTTTGGCGGCTGACTCTTGCTTAGGTAATTTAGTAATTGTGCTGCCACCTTCGGGATCCCCAAAAGGTCTGTCTCCCACATGCCTGCATGTTGCAAGACTCTATTTCATTTCCATATGTTCCTCTTTTCTGTGCACGATTGGTCTTTGGACGGATAAAGGAGGGGTTTTAGCACCTGTTAATGAATTAATTAAATGGTGGATGTACTGATGTAATCTCTACAAAATGATTCTGTTAGATACTTTGGAGACTTCTGTTTTGCTTGTGTGATCTTTACTATTTGAGGGAAACTTTGAAACTCCTGATGGGCCTTGAGTGATTTTTACTTCTTGGACAGACCGTGCTTCTCTTGTCTTTCTACTTGTTGTCCCCTTAATTTTAGCCCCTAGAGGGCTAAACTTTACAGTTTCATTAAATAAATCATAAATACTTCAGTTTATAAATAATATAGATGTTCATTGTATATTTTTATATAATTTAATTTTGTCCCCTACAGGGCTAAAATTTGGAGGGTGAGTGCTGCTCTTCAGGAAAACCTGGTGATGGAACAAATGAGGTGCAGCTGGCATCAGTCAAGGTTTCAGTTAGACAGAGTGGAAACTCTGCAGTTGGACCAAGTGCCTTCATCAGAGCAGCAAGTTCCAGAGCTCCTTCACTGTGGCACCTTCGGGCTTGGTGGTAGGAGAACCTGACACAGTGAGTGTAAAGCAATGACAGCTGGGCTTGCAGAGTCTGGCTGAGTAAAATCTGGTCTAAGTTCTGTTGTTTTACAGAAGAAAAATGTTGTAGCTGATCTGTCAAACACAGTAGACTCAAAGTGAGGGCCTGGCAGTGACTCTGTAAGAAGAAATGGTTTATAAAACAGGGTAAAAAAGTGGGAGCTGGCTGCTGAAGATTGATAGCAGAGATTTTTTTTGGCTTGGTTGTCGCACTAGTGATTCCACGTGGTATATTTTGATGCTTTTCAGTTTAGATTGCTGTACAAGTATGAAGTTAAGGCATTAAAAAAAGACCCTCAAATTTGTCTCTTCAACGGGCTCTAGTACAATTACGTGGTAGTAAATGCATCAACAAATATTGGTTTTAGTTATTTTTTGAAATAGCTCTTAAAAAGCATCCCATATCTTGAGAATTCATTGGAGCCTTCCTTAATTGTTTGGCATTTCAGTGTGTGTAGGCAGTAGAGCATGTGAGCAGCTGTAACCACGTTCGTGCGGTCAGTTTTGCAAATACATGAAAAAACTTGCTCATGGGAGAGTCACAGCCCACTTGTGTTTACAACCTGAGACTGGTACAGTGAGTAAAAACAAGCTGGGATACTTGTAGGAACAACAAAAACCCAGGAAACCTTGAGAAATCTTTGGAATCAAAATCATTGTGTGTTTATGGCCAATGCAGTGCTAAGAGAGCCAGGACATGTGGCATGTTAATGTTTGGGTTTGGTTTTTTAGTGTCCACTTAAAATTAGTAACATGGCTCAGATTTTTCAATACAGATCTCTTAGGTACTGGAGGTAGTTAAGTGTGTCATACTAAACACTCTGGGAGTTGAAAATGTTGCTTTGTGTGAGTATTTATATTTTCTGAAACTCAGCTGTGCATGCTTTTTGTTCGCCGTTGAAATGCTGTAACCACAGCTGAATTGAAATTGGTCGGTCCAAAGGAGCTGATACAATTTTATCTGTTTGCTCATCTAACTTAGAGCAAGAAATAGGCACAGACTATGGACTGAGGGATGTTCACCGGTATGTTTGAAAATTTGTGTTTGATAATTGAAGTTAAATATCATGAGAAAACCTCATAAACAGGGGTGAAATTCAACATGTAAAGTGCTTGTTTTCCTTTGTGGCCTCGTGTGAACTGTCTTGCAGATCAAACTTCTAACTCCTTCTATGTGAGTTAGCATTAGCAATAAGTGGCAAAGTCCATCCTGTTGTTAAGAATTTGGATGCTGTGTAGGGTAAATCCACCTTTTCCCCCTATTGTTTGGCCTCTCTTCTTACCATTTCTGTAATCATCAATGATTGAGTAAATCCCCAGGAGCATTTTGTGGTAGTGATGCAACCACACTTGCCATTTTGTGAGTGTGTGATAAATACGTATTAAATGGTACCAAATGAGCTCAGCAGAGATAACAGGTTGTGTGCTTTTCTCTAGAGGCAAGAACACCAGGTGTGGCCTGGTGTTGGGATCGTGGATCACAGGAATCAGTCGATGACCTCAGTTTTAAAACACCAGTCTGGCTGCATTTGGTCTGCTCTGCTGTCCTCTGGAATCTCTGCTGTATGTGCAACTACAAACCCTTGGTTTATAAATTTACTTAAAACATTACAAATCTCATACTGATGTAAGACTGCTCCTCCGAGGAAAGGTTTATTAAAGAAACAAATCTTACGTGAGAAGACTGCAGAGAAGAGATGCATTTTGCCATAGCTGTATGGCTGAACCTATGGGGGTGGACAGAAATTCTGAATCTTTTCTTCCGGCCCCTGTGTTGGAGGAAGGGTTAGGTTGGAATCCTGCAGTTTTCTAAAGTAGTGTCTTGGAAGAGAGAGGAATGAGTCCCAGGCTGAGCCTTCCTTTAGGAGAGGAGCTGCAGGTATCCCGTCATGCCGTGCGCCGCTTTGCGCCTCGGTGTATCCCGTCATGCGCCGCGCCGCTTTGCGCCTCGGTGTATCCCGTCATGCCCCGTTCCGCCGCTTTGCGCCTCGGTGTATCCCGTCGTACGCCGCGCCGCTTTGCGCCTCGGTGTATCCCGTCATGCCCCGTTCCGCCGCTTTGCGCCTCGGTGTATCCCGTCGTGCCCCGCGGCGCTCTGCGCCTCGGTGTATCCCGTCACGCCCCGCGGCGCCGCCTTGCGCCTCGGTGTATCCCGTCATGCCCTGCGGTGCCGCTCTGCGCCCCGGTGTATCCCGTCATGCCCCGCGGCGCCGCTTTGCTCCTCGGCGTACAAATGACATCACCCGCGCTTATTTCGCCGCTCATTTGCATAAGTTTACATAAGGCTGGCGCCTCGGTGAGGTGGGCGGGGTCTGAGTCACGCCCAGGCCCCTCCCAGTACAAACCAGTAACTCCCAGTCCCCGTGGTCAGTGACGTCATTCGCATTTATTTGTGCTCTCATTTACATAAGTTTGCATATCGGCGCGGTGGGCGGGGTCAGAGCCGCGTTGGCCCCTCCCACTTCCTCCCAGTAGAACCAAGTAACCCCCAGGCCCCGCCCAGTTTGCCCCGCCCTTGTTGTCGCTCCATAAAAGGGAAGGGGGCGTGGCTTGATGAGGGGCGTGGTCGGTTTACATGTGGGGGAGGGGCAAAGGGTAAACCACGCCCAGAAACCCCGAAACCAGTTTAAACCAGTATAAACCAGTAACCCCCAAACCCACTCCCAGTCCATCCCAGTATAAACCAGTGACCCCAAACCCACTCCCAGTCCATACCAGTATCAAACCAGTAACCCCCAAACCCACTCCCAGTCCATCCCAGTATCAAACCAGTGACCCCAAACCCACTCCCAGTCCATCCCAGTATAAACCAGTGACCCCAAACCCACTCCCAGTCCATCCCAGTATAAACCAGTGACCCCAAACCCACTCCCAGTCCATCCCAGTACAAACCAGTAACCCCCAAACCCACTCCCAGTCCATCCCAGTATAAACCAGTGACCCCAAACCCACTCCCAGTTCATCCCAGTACAAACCAGTAACCCCCAAACCCACTCTCAGTCCATCCCAGTATAAACCAGTAACCCCCAAAGCCACTCCCAGTCCATCCCAGTACAAACCAGTGACCCCCAAACCCACTCCCAGTCCATCCCAGTACAAACCAGTAACCCCCAAACCCACTCCCAGTCCATCCCAGTACAAACCAGTGACCCCAAACCCACTCCCAGTCCATCCCAGTATAAACCAGTGACCCCAAACCCACTCCCAGTCCATCCCAGTACAAACTAGTGACCCCAAACCCACTCCCAGTCTATCCCAGTATAAACCAGTGACCCCAAACCCACTCCCAGTCCATCCCAGTACAAACCTGTGCCCTCCAGTCCCCATTCCAGTGCCCTCACCTGTCCGTACTGGTTTGAACTGGGATCTCTCGACGCTCGGTGACCTCCAGGGAGCGGCTCAGGGCCAGGGCCTGGCGCTGGGGGATACTGGGAGTTACTGGTTTATACTGGTTTGTACTGGTTTGTACTGGTTTGGGGGTTTTCCTTACTGGTTTGTACTGGGAGGGGCTTTAGGGGTCACCGGGATGAACTGGGAAGGGATTTGGGGTGACTGGTTTGTACTGGTTTATACTGGTTTGGGGTTTTTCTTTCCTGGTTTGTACTGGTTTGTACTGGGAGGGGGTTTGGGGGGGTTTTGGGATTTTTGGGGAGAATTTGGGGATTTTGGGGATCTAAAAATTCCAATTTTTAGTGGGAATTTTGGAGTCATTTTCTGGGATTTTGGGGCTCTGAAATCCTGATTTTTAATGGGAATTTTTGGGGTGAATTTTTGGCGTTTTGGGAGGGAATTTTGGGGATAATTTGAGGGATTTTGGGGCTTCAAAAAACCCCATTTTTCAGTCGGAATTTTGGGGTCATTTTTTGGGATTTTGGGGCTCTGAAATCCTGATTTTTAGTGGGAATTTTTGGGTCATTTTTAGGGCATTTTCGGTGAATTTTGGGGGATTTCGGGGCTCTAAAAGTTCCAATTTTTAGTGGGAATTTTGGGGTGAATTTTGGGGGATTTGGGGGCTTTAAAAATCTCAGTTTTGGGAGGGAATTTTGGAGTAAATTTTTTGGGATTTTGGGTGGAAATTTTGGGGTGAATTTTTGGGGATTTTGGGGCTCTGAAAATCCCAATTTTTAGTGGAAATTTTGGGGTTTTTTGATGGATTTTAGTTGGGAATTTTGCGGTGAATTTTTGGGATTTTGGGTGGAAATTTTGGGGGTTTTGGAACTTCAAAAATTCCAATTTTGGGGTGAATTTTGGGGATTTTTGAGGCTCTAAAAATCCCAATTTTCAGCGGGAATTTTGGGGTAAAATTGAGGGATTTTGAGGCTTAAAAATTTTCAGTTTTCAGTGGAAATTTTCGGGTCATTTTTTGGGATTTTGAGTGGAAATTTTGGGGTGAATTTTTGAGATTTTTTTGGGATCGAAAAATTTTAATTAAAAAAATTAAATAAATAATTATTTAGTTAATTTAATTAAAATTAAAATAAAATTAAATTTCAATAAATTTTCAGCTCGCCAGTTTTTGTTGTTGTTGTTTTGCTGTCGCCGCGGTTGTTTTTTTTTTTTTTTTGTGGGAGTTTGAGGCGGTTTTTGGGAAAATTTTTCCCCTCAGGTTTTGCCGATTTGGGGACTTTTTTTCTTTTTAAAGCGATTTTTTTCCCCAAAAAATGTCGTTTCACCCCTCTAAAATCCCCATTTTCCCCCCTAAAATCTCCCTTTCTTCCCCAAAATCTCCATTTTCCCCCCAAATTTCCGTCTTATCCGGCAAAACCCCCCGCGCGCCGCCATCTTGTACGGCAACCCCGAGCGGCCAAACCACCCCAAAGCCGACAAATTTTCCCGTTCCCCCCCCAAAATCTCTATTAGTCTCTCTAAAATTTCTTTTTTTTCCCTTAAATCCCATTTTTCCCCCCAAATCTCCATTTTCTTCGTTTTTGTACGGCAAAAAACCCCCGCGCGCCGCCCTCTTGTACGGCAAGATCCTCCGGGCGCCGCCATTTTGCCGCCCGCTCCTCACCCCTCACACCGCGCCGCCATTTTGTACGGCAACCCCCAGCGGTCAAACCACCCCAAAACTCCCTAAATTTTGCCGTTTTCCCCCCAAATTTAGAGTCGGAGATTTCCATTTTTATCTCTAAAATCCACTTTTTCCCCCAAATCCCCTTTTTCCACCCAAATCTCCGTTTTCTCCATTTTGTACGGCACGATCCTCAAAACGCCGCCATTCTGTCGTCCTCACGTCTCCCTCAAACAGCGCCGCCATTTTGTACGGCAACCCCCAGCGGCCAAACCGCCCCAAAACCTCCCGATTTTATCCGTTTTTTCTCCAAATTTAGAATTGGAAAATCCAATTTTTATCTCTGAAATCCCCTTTTTCCCCGAAATCCCCTTTTTTCCTCCCAAATCTCCGTTTTCTGTATTCTGTATGGCGAAATCTCCGAGCTGCCATTTTGTCGCCCTCACACCGCGCCGCCATTTTGTACGGCAAGCCCCGGAGGCCAAACCGCCCCAAAACCTCCCGATTTTATCCGTTTTTTGCCCCAAAAAACGAGTCGGATATTTCCGGTTTTTAATTCTTTTGAATTTTCCAGGATCCCCCCTCAGCCCAACGTGTCTTTCCAGGGTCTTTTCGGGGTGTCTGAGGGCGCGGCCGGAGTGGCCCCGGGGGAGCTCAGCCGGTTTTGAGCGAAGGTTTGCCGGAGAGGGCCTGATTAAACAAACAAAAAAACCCCGAAATAAATAAAAATGTAAAAATATCATTCTGGGGAGGGATTCCCCCTTCCCCCAAATTTTTGGGGGTTTTTTTTGGGAGGGGTTTTTTGATCACCTTTGGCCGCCAGCTGCAGGTGGTTCCGGAGGCGCCAGCGGCGCTGATCGGCCTCGTGCGTGGCCTTGGCAAATGAGGAGACAGGGGAAGGAGGCAGCTCTTAGGGACAGAATTATTCCTTTTATCCTCTCTATGCCTGTTGAAGTACTGCCTTGCCTTAGGGGGATAACTCAAGCAAACACCTGTTGGATGCCATTGTGTTTTCAGGGATGATTTAGGGATGGCTGCCCATTTCTAGTGATCCTGTTCAGAAGTGGTTTAAAATGTACAGTAGTGTAGGCGGAAAGTCAAGCTAGAGCTGCTGTGACAGTGCTTCCATCATCTGTCAGCATCCTGAGTGTTGTGAGCTAAACCTGAAATTTGATTTGAACTGCCTGATATCTGCCAAGGGGCAGGATATCATTGCTGGAGAGAAATCCTCTCATCTTCCGCGACTCCATCCCCAGTCAGATGGAAGAACAGGTTGGTATCCAGAGGTGAATGGCACTGGACCTTTACGGGGCACAGAAATCATCCATATCCCCATGCTTTTAAGGAAAAGGATTCTGAGCAGAGGGCCCTTTGGCTCTGCGGCAGAAACTGTTTGGAAAAAGTTGCTTTAATAATAAGATTCTGACTGAAGAGTTTTGCAGACGATGGTTTGCTTATGGAAATGGTCAAGCGGTCGTTCTGGTATTTGGACACCAGGTTACAAAAAGAGAAAAACTACTGTATCGGTGTACATGAAGTGAATGAAAAAGTAGATTAAAGGAAAAGTTCAGAAGCCAAAGCTGGAGAGAGGTTCAGAGTAACCCAAAATTGCCATCCAAGATCTTGGGGAGGAGGGTTGTAACCTTTCTGAGGTATTACTGTGCGTGTACTCCCTAACGAATACATTGGGTATGTTAGACCAAACCAGACAATTAATTTTTAACACAGAAGGACTTTGAGGACAACTCTGACACCCAGAGGAAAGAAAAGGCTTAATGGAAAGTTTCCATCTTCGAATCACTGCTAAAGTAGAAGTGCTGTTTTGTTAGTGGAAAATGTCAGTGAAATTTCAAATAATTGTGTATTCCTGAGAGGTGATTTACTACAGTAAATCCCCTTTGTGGAATAGTTAAGTCACAATTGAAATTTGGTGCTGTGCAGTAGTCCATTGTTCTGGTACTTAATCTTTAGGGAACAGTCCCCATAAGGGGTAATGATTTGCTGGTGGCCAAGAAATGTATTTTCTGTATGATCCAGGTGGAGAAGTAAAGGAAGAAATGCTGTGAAATAGACACATTTTTTGTACACCTGAAAAGAGACTTGGATGTGATATGCAGGCAGATATCAGCTTTAAATTCGATGTAGTCAATGTTAATGGTATTAACATAGAGATCTTTATCAGCAGAGGTGTATTCAGGCTTCTTCTATTTTCCTGTCCATTTGCTTCAGTGTAGCAGTGTGAGATGAAAGCCCAAGGCTTTGCAGACTGGCTCCTCATTTGTGCCCCAGTTACTGACAGCTGGGACAGTGGAAATTCTCCTTGCAGTGGCCTTGTTTTAAACACCAAGATGAAAATATAATGCATGCTTAGAAGGTGCAAACAATGTCTAGTCTCATTTCACTCAGTGAAATTTGCTCAGCTTCATCTTGGAGCACTGGAGATATTTTAGTATTTCAAAGTGTATCAAACTATTTGCCCAGTATTTGGAAAAGCTACTCAGATTTAGTGGAAATGTTTCTATTTCAGACCCAAACCACTTTGATATTTGTTAATTTTATTAGTGTATTGAAGTTCATTGACACTGGGAAAAGTGATCCTGTTTCTTCAATTGATAACACCACAGGAATTGCCTTTTTATTAATCTTTATTTGGATGCCTCCCTGTCCCTATGGAACAATGGGGTTGAAGATGCAGTGAGTTAGAACACTGGAAGGAAAAGGCCAGGCTAAATATTCCTTGAAATAAATAGGCCTCTTTCCCTTGACTTCAAAGGAAAAAAAAAAAACCAACCTAATTAAATACAATTGAGGGGAAGAGGAAAAAAAAATGAGAACCTTTGATTTGAACACACTTTGGAGCAGAGCATGGAGAGATAGGAGAATGATCTCTGTGAGATGAATAAGTTGCCTCTCCTGCTGCATTTGTTTTGGGGTGGGTGAATCATTTCTTGAGGATTCTGTTTTTAAAAGTTGGATTTGACTTGGTTGATATTCCTTTCAGCATCTAGATTTTCTATTTTGGCTTGTATTTTTCATACAAGAACCATGTCGTTAGAGCAGATAGCTGGTCCTGCAGTACAGGCAGATCTCATAAGGGTAGGAGGATAAGGAAATACACCGGAAAGGACAATATTGAAGATTTTATCAAGTTTGACCTCCTGGCAGTTGAAGCAAGTTGTTCCTCAAGGTCTTGTGGCAGCTGTTTCAAGTGAAGAGAGCACGAGTCACAAACACTGTGAAGTTCTCTGACTGATTCTAAACAGGGTAAAGAATTAGCCCCTTCACCATCACGCCTGGATTTTTACCTGGGGAGAATGTCTATGGAAAAAGATTGTGGCTGTTGTGAAGGAATAATGTCCAAGGCAGCCGAAAATCTGCGTTGGCTGATGTGTTGTGTGTCCTCCCTCCTCCCAGTGTTTTCAGTCAGTGTGTCAGAGCCTTTCCTGGCATGTGAGACATTCCTTGAAGTGTTGAAATGGTTCCTTGGGACTCCCTCACTCTTGGCAAAAAAAGTAGGAGGAGTGTTGGGGGTTAGGTTTGTTCCTTCTTTCTCTAAAGAATTTTTTCCCGACACGTTACCAAGGAGACCAAGTGTTGGATACTTGAGAGTACTTAACCGAAACAAAGAGGTGGACAAAGGTGGAAGGGGGAGATAACGCAGGTAAAAGACAAAGCTTGAGGCAGCTGCGGGCTTTTCTTTCTCCGGCGTTCGGGGAGACGCGTGTCTGCCGCTCCTCGAGGAGCTCAGCCGCCGCAGAGCACGCCGAGCAGAGAACGGCTGTTGCTGGCTGGAGGAGTTTCACTGTGGCCAAAGGGATCCAGTCCTGGGAAATCTACTATCACCAGTTCAGCCTGAATCCTGAGTTTTCCCGGCCACCTGCGGGAGCTGGTCCAGGCCCTGCCTCGCCTTCGGCGCTGCTCCTCTTGCTGCAGCGTGACCCTGCACCCCTGCGCTGCCGGGGACATCCTGCCCCTGCCTGCCGGGACACCCTGCCATCCCAGCGACCAGCCCGGGACTTTTCCACTGTTTCAGCTTGGTGCTCTGAGGATCCTGCAGGGACAGCGAAACCAAACTGCCCTGGGTTTTGTGAAACAAAGCCCTCAAGGTTCTTGGTACTGTTGTCGTTTGTCATTAATGCTGCAGTTGTTTGGTGGGGGGGAGTTTTTGTGTTTGTTTGCTTTGTATTACATACTAGTAAAGAACTGCTATTCCTATTTCCCAAATCTTTGCCAAAGAGCCCCTGATTGTAATTTTACCTGGCAGATACCTGTCTTCCCAAACCAAGACAAGGAGGAAGGACAAATCTCACTCCCTCCGCTTCCAATGAGTGTATATTGTGTGTTGTATACTCCCTTGGGGTGTTTGCCACCTTTCCTGAGGGTGAACTTGTAGGATTTGTTGCAAATTTATTCACAAGAAATGTTGTGTGTACCTATTAGAGTTTTAGAGTGAGTTAGGGATTTGGCAAAGGTGAATTGTTTAAGTTGAAAATAATTTTTGGGTGTAACAGATCAACCCCTGCATACTACAGATAAAAATACTTGCAAGAACCTTTCCCTTTTTCATTTATCATTATGCACACTGCTTCACTGGAAAAGGCCTCACAGGATGTGTTTGGAGAGGAGCCTGCTTTTCCATTAAACAACAAGGAATATTTTACTTTTGAAAGAAAGAGACAAAAACATGCCATTTTTTTTTTTAATGGCACGTTCTTAGTTATCAGATTAACAACATTTTTGGAGGGGTATTCAAGCAAGTATTAAGCGTAAAACATACAAATAAACGTACTCTGACTTTCAGCAATCCTTTAAGAACTGGAGACTTCTCTTAAAGCAGGATCCCTTTCCTTCTGGGTGGATCACCTTTAGGTATTCCTCCAAACAAGCTGCAGCTGTCCCATGTGACACTGGCAGGGGCAGCTCTGGGCCGTGTTGCTTCCCCAGGAGTTTTTGGCGGCTGACTCTTGCTTAGGTAATTTAGTAATTGTGCTGCCACCTTCGGGATCCCCAAAAGGTCTGTCTCCCACATGCCTGCATGTTGCAAGACTCTATTTCATTTCCATATGTTCCTCTTTTCTGTGCACGATTGGTCTTTGGACGGATAAAGGAGGGGTTTTAGCACCTGTTAATGAATTAATTAAATGGTGGATGTACTGATGTAATCTCTACAAAATGATTCTGTTAGATACTTTGGAGACTTCTGTTTTGCTTGTGTGATCTTTACTATTTGAGGGAAACTTTGAAACTCCTGATGGGCCTTGAGTGATTTTTACTTCTTGGACAGACCGTGCTTCTCTTGTCTTTCTACTTGTTGTCCCCTTAATTTTAGCCCCTAGAGGGCTAAACTTTACAGTTTCATTAAATAAATCATAAATACTTCAGTTTATAAATAATATAGATGTTCATTGTATATTTTTATATAATTTAATTTTGTCCCCTACAGGGCTAAAATTTGGAGGGTGAGTGCTGCTCTTCAGGAAAACCTGGTGATGGAACAAATGAGGTGCAGCTGGCATCAGTCAAGGTTTCAGTTAGACAGAGTGGAAACTCTGCAGTTGGACCAAGTGCCTTCATCAGAGCAGCAAGTTCCAGAGCTCCTTCACTGTGGCACCTTCGGGCTTGGTGGTAGGAGAACCTGACACAGTGAGTGTAAAGCAATGACAGCTGGGCTTGCAGAGTCTGGCTGAGTAAAATCTGGTCTAAGTTCTGTTGTTTTACAGAAGAAAAATGTTGTAGCTGATCTGTCAAACACAGTAGACTCAAAGTGAGGGCCTGGCAGTGACTCTGTAAGAAGAAATGGTTTATAAAACAGGGTAAAAAAGTGGGAGCTGGCTGCTGAAGATTGATAGCAGAGATTTTTTTTGGCTTGGTTGTCGCACTAGTGATTCCACGTGGTATATTTTGATGCTTTTCAGTTTAGATTGCTGTACAAGTATGAAGTTAAGGCATTAAAAAAAGACCCTCAAATTTGTCTCTTCAACGGGCTCTAGTACAATTACGTGGTAGTAAATGCATCAACAAATATTGGTTTTAGTTATTTTTTGAAATAGCTCTTAAAAAGCATCCCATATCTTGAGAATTCATTGGAGCCTTCCTTAATTGTTTGGCATTTCAGTGTGTGTAGGCAGTAGAGCATGTGAGCAGCTGTAACCACGTTCGTGCGGTCAGTTTTGCAAATACATGAAAAAACTTGCTCATGGGAGAGTCACAGCCCACTTGTGTTTACAACCTGAGACTGGTACAGTGAGTAAAAACAAGCTGGGATACTTGTAGGAACAACAAAAACCCAGGAAACCTTGAGAAATCTTTGGAATCAAAATCATTGTGTGTTTATGGCCAATGCAGTGCTAAGAGAGCCAGGACATGTGGCATGTTAATGTTTGGGTTTGGTTTTTTAGTGTCCACTTAAAATTAGTAACATGGCTCAGATTTTTCAATACAGATCTCTTAGGTACTGGAGGTAGTTAAGTGTGTCATACTAAACACTCTGGGAGTTGAAAATGTTGCTTTGTGTGAGTATTTATATTTTCTGAAACTCAGCTGTGCATGCTTTTTGTTCGCCGTTGAAATGCTGTAACCACAGCTGAATTGAAATTGGTCGGTCCAAAGGAGCTGATACAATTTTATCTGTTTGCTCATCTAACTTAGAGCAAGAAATAGGCACAGACTATGGACTGAGGGATGTTCACCGGTATGTTTGAAAATTTGTGTTTGATAATTGAAGTTAAATATCATGAGAAAACCTCATAAACAGGGGTGAAATTCAACATGTAAAGTGCTTGTTTTCCTTTGTGGCCTCGTGTGAACTGTCTTGCAGATCAAACTTCTAACTCCTTCTATGTGAGTTAGCATTAGCAATAAGTGGCAAAGTCCATCCTGTTGTTAAGAATTTGGATGCTGTGTAGGGTAAATCCACCTTTTCCCCCTATTGTTTGGCCTCTCTTCTTACCATTTCTGTAATCATCAATGATTGAGTAAATCCCCAGGAGCATTTTGTGGTAGTGATGCAACCACACTTGCCATTTTGTGAGTGTGTGATAAATACGTATTAAATGGTACCAAATGAGCTCAGCAGAGATAACAGGTTGTGTGCTTTTCTCTAGAGGCAAGAACACCAGGTGTGGCCTGGTGTTGGGATCGTGGATCACAGGAATCAGTCGATGACCTCAGTTTTAAAACACCAGTCTGGCTGCATTTGGTCTGCTCTGCTGTCCTCTGGAATCTCTGCTGTATGTGCAACTACAAACCCTTGGTTTATAAATTTACTTAAAACATTACAAATCTCATACTGATGTAAGACTGCTCCTCCGAGGAAAGGTTTATTAAAGAAACAAATCTTACGTGAGAAGACTGCAGAGAAGAGATGCATTTTGCCATAGCTGTATGGCTGAACCTATGGGGGTGGACAGAAATTCTGAATCTTTTCTTCCGGCCCCTGTGTTGGAGGAAGGGTTAGGTTGGAATCCTGCAGTTTTCTAAAGTAGTGTCTTGGAAGAGAGAGGAATGAGTCCCAGGCTGAGCCTTCCTTTAGGAGAGGAGCTGCAGGTATCCCGTCATGCCGTGCGCCGCTTTGCGCCTCGGTGTATCCCGTCATGCGCCGCGCCGCTTTGCGCCTCGGTGTATCCCGTCATGCCCCGTTCCGCCGCTTTGCGCCTCGGTGTATCCCGTCGTACGCCGCGCCGCTTTGCGCCTCGGTGTATCCCGTCATGCCCCGTTCCGCCGCTTTGCGCCTCGGTGTATCCCGTCGTGCCCCGCGGCGCTCTGCGCCTCGGTGTATCCCGTCACGCCCCGCGGCGCCGCCTTGCGCCTCGGTGTATCCCGTCATGCCCTGCGGTGCCGCTCTGCGCCCCGGTGTATCCCGTCATGCCCCGCGGCGCCGCTTTGCTCCTCGGCGTACAAATGACATCACCCGCGCTTATTTCGCCGCTCATTTGCATAAGTTTACATAAGGCTGGCGCCTCGGTGAGGTGGGCGGGGTCTGAGTCACGCCCAGGCCCCTCCCAGTACAAACCAGTAACTCCCAGTCCCCGTGGTCAGTGACGTCATTCGCATTTATTTGTGCTCTCATTTACATAAGTTTGCATATCGGCGCGGTGGGCGGGGTCAGAGCCGCGTTGGCCCCTCCCACTTCCTCCCAGTAGAACCAAGTAACCCCCAGGCCCCGCCCAGTTTGCCCCGCCCTTGTTGTCGCTCCATAAAAGGGAAGGGGGCGTGGCTTGATGAGGGGCGTGGTCGGTTTACATGTGGGGGAGGGGCAAAGGGTAAACCACGCCCAGAAACCCCGAAACCAGTTTAAACCAGTATAAACCAGTAACCCCCAAACCCACTCCCAGTCCATCCCAGTATAAACCAGTGACCCCAAACCCACTCCCAGTCCATACCAGTATCAAACCAGTAACCCCCAAACCCACTCCCAGTCCATCCCAGTATCAAACCAGTGACCCCAAACCCACTCCCAGTCCATCCCAGTATAAACCAGTGACCCCAAACCCACTCCCAGTCCATCCCAGTATAAACCAGTGACCCCAAACCCACTCCCAGTCCATCCCAGTACAAACCAGTAACCCCCAAACCCACTCCCAGTCCATCCCAGTATAAACCAGTGACCCCAAACCCACTCCCAGTTCATCCCAGTACAAACCAGTAACCCCCAAACCCACTCTCAGTCCATCCCAGTATAAACCAGTAACCCCCAAAGCCACTCCCAGTCCATCCCAGTACAAACCAGTGACCCCCAAACCCACTCCCAGTCCATCCCAGTACAAACCAGTAACCCCCAAACCCACTCCCAGTCCATCCCAGTACAAACCAGTGACCCCAAACCCACTCCCAGTCCATCCCAGTATAAACCAGTGACCCCAAACCCACTCCCAGTCCATCCCAGTACAAACCAGTGACCCCAAACCCACTCCCAGTCTATCCCAGTATAAACCAGTGACCCCAAACCCACTCCCAGTCCATCCCAGTACAAACCTGTGCCCTCCAGTCCCCATTCCAGTGCCCTCACCTGTCCGTACTGGTTTGAACTGGGATCTCTCGACGCTCGGTGACCTCCAGGGAGCGGCTCAGGGCCAGGGCCTGGCGCTGGGGGATACTGGGAGTTACTGGTTTATACTGGTTTGTACTGGTTTGTACTGGTTTGGGGGTTTTCCTTACTGGTTTGTACTGGGAGGGGCTTTAGGGGTCACCGGGATGAACTGGGAAGGGATTTGGGGTGACTGGTTTGTACTGGTTTATACTGGTTTGGGGTTTTTCTTTCCTGGTTTGTACTGGTTTGTACTGGGAGGGGGTTTGGGGGGGTTTTGGGATTTTTGGGGAGAATTTGGGGATTTTGGGGATCTAAAAATTCCAATTTTTAGTGGGAATTTTGGAGTCATTTTCTGGGATTTTGGGGCTCTGAAATCCTGATTTTTAATGGGAATTTTTGGGGTGAATTTTTGGCGTTTTGGGAGGGAATTTTGGGGATAATTTGAGGGATTTTGGGGCTTCAAAAAACCCCATTTTTCAGTCGGAATTTTGGGGTCATTTTTTGGGATTTTGGGGCTCTGAAATCCTGATTTTTAGTGGGAATTTTTGGGTCATTTTTAGGGCATTTTCGGTGAATTTTGGGGGATTTCGGGGCTCTAAAAGTTCCAATTTTTAGTGGGAATTTTGGGGTGAATTTTGGGGGATTTGGGGGCTTTAAAAATCTCAGTTTTGGGAGGGAATTTTGGAGTAAATTTTTGGGATTTTGGGTGGAAATTTTGGGGTGAATTTTTGGGGATTTTGGGGCTCTGAAAATCCCAATTTTTAGTGGGAATTTTGGGGTTTTTTGATGGATTTTAGTTGGGAATTTTGCGGTGAATTTTTGGGATTTTGGGTGGAAATTTTGGGGGTTTTGGAACTTCAAAAATTCCAATTTTGGGGTGAATTTCGGGGATTTTTGAGGCTCTAAAAATCCCAATTTTCAGCGGGAATTTTGGGGTAAAATTGAGGGATTTTGAGGCTTAAAAATTTTCAGTTTTCAGTGGAAATTTTCGGGTCATTTTTTGGGATTTTGAGTGGAAATTTTGGGGTGAATTTTTGAGATTTTTTTGGGATCGAAAAATTTTAATTAAAAAAATTAAATAAATAATTATTTAGTTAATTTAATTAAAATTAAAATAAAATTAAATTTCAATAAATTTTCAGCTCGCCAGTTTTTGTTGTTGTTGTTTTGCTGTGGCCGCGGTTGTTTTTTTTTTTTTTTTTGTGGGAGTTTGAGGCGGTTTTTGGGAAAATTTTTCCCCTCAGGTTTTGCCGATTTGGGGACTTTTTTTCTTTTTAAAGCGATTTTTTTCCCCAAAAAATGTCGTTTCACCCCTCTAAAATCCCCATTTTCCCCCCTAAAATCTCCCTTTCTTCCCCAAAATCTCCATTTTCCCCCCAAATTTCCGTCTTATCCGGCAAAACCCCCCGCGCGCCGCCATCTTGTACGGCAACCCCGAGCGGCCAAACCACCCCAAAGCCGACAAATTTTCCCGTTCCCCCCCCAAAATCTCTATTAGTCTCTCTAAAATTTCTTTTTTTTCCCTTAAATCCCATTTTTCCCCCCAAATCTCCATTTTCTTCGTTTTTGTACGGCAAAAAAACCCCCGCGCGCCGCCCTCTTGTACGGCAAGATCCTCCGGGCGCCGCCATTTTGCCGCCCGCTCCTCACCCCTCACACCGCGCCGCCATTTTGTACGGCAACCCCCAGCGGTCAAACCACCCCAAAACTCCCTAAATTTTGCCGTTTTCCCCCCAAATTTAGAGTCGGAGATTTCCATTTTTATCTCTAAAATCCACTTTTTCCCCCAAATCCCCTTTTTCCACCCAAATCTCCGTTTTCTCCATTTTGTACGGCACGATCCTCAAAACGCCGCCATTCTGTCGTCCTCACGTCTCCCTCAAACAGCGCCGCCATTTTGTACGGCAACCCCCAGCGGCCAAACCGCCCCAAAACCTCCCGATTTTATCCGTTTTTTCTCCAAATTTAGAATTGGAAAATCCAATTTTTATCTCTGAAATCCCCTTTTTCCCCGAAATCCCCTTTTTTCCTCCCAAATCTCCGTTTTCTGTATTCTGTATGGCGAAATCTCCGAGCCGCCATTTTGTCGCCCTCACACCGCGCCGCCATTTTGTACGGCAAGCCCCGGAGGCCAAACCGCCCCAAAACCTCCCGATTTTATCCGTTTTTTGCCCCAAAGAACGAGTCGGATATTTCCGGTTTTTAATTCTTTTGAATTTTCCAGGATCCCCCCTCAGCCCAACGTGTCTTTCCAGGGTCTTTTCGGGGTGTCTGAGGGCGCGGCCGGAGCGGCCCCGGGGGAGCTCAGCCGGTTTTGAGCGAAGGTTTGCCGGAGAGGGCCTGATTAAACAAACAAAAAAACCCCGAAATAAATAAAAATGTAAAAATATCATTCTGGGGAGGGATTCCCCCTTCCCCCAAATTTTTGGGGGTTTTTTTTGGGAGGGGTTTTTTGATCACCTTTGGCCGCCAGCTGCAGGTGGTTCCGGAGGCGCCAGCGGCGCTGATCGGCCTCGTGCGTGGCCTTGGCAAATGAGGAGACAGGGGAAGGAGGCAGCTCTTAGGGACAGAATTATTCCTTTTATCCTCTCTATGCCTGTTGAAGTACTGCCTTGCCTTAGGGGGATAACTCAAGCAAACACCTGTTGGATGCCATTGTGTTTTCAGGGATGATTTAGGGATGGCTGCCCATTTCTAGTGATCCTGTTCAGAAGTGGTTTAAAATGTACAGTAGTGTAGGCGGAAAGTCAAGCTAGAGCTGCTGTGACAGTGCTTCCATCATCTGTCAGCATCCTGAGTGTTGTGAGCTAAACCTGAAATTTGATTTGAACTGCCTGATATCTGCCAAGGGGCAGGATATCATTGCTGGACAGAAATCCTCTCATCTTCCGCGACTCCATCCCCAGTCAGATGGAAGAACAGGTTGGTATCCAGAGCTGAATGGCACTGGACCTTTACGGGGCACAGAAATCATCCATATCCCCATGCTTTTAAGGAAAAGGATTCTGAGCAGAGGGCCCTTTGGCTCTGCGGCAGAAACTGTTTGGAAAAAGTTGCTTTAATAATAAGATTCTGACTGAAGAGTTTTGCAGACGATGGTTTGCTTATGGAAATGGTCAAGCGGTCGTTCTGGTATTTGGACACCAGGTTACAAAAAGAGAAAAACTACTGTATCGGTGTACATGAAGTGAATGAAAAAGTAGATTAAAGGAAAAGTTCAGAAGCCAAAGCTGGAGAGAGGTTCAGAGTAACCCAAAATTGCCATCCAAGATCTTGGGGAGGAGGGTTGTAACCTTTCTGAGGTATTACTGTGCGTGTACTCCCTAACGAATACATTGGGTATGTTAGACCAAACCAGACAATTAATTTTTAACACAGAAGGACTTTGAGGACAACTCTGACACCCAGAGGAAAGAAAAGGCTTAATGGAAAGTTTCCATCTTCGAATCACTGCTAAAGTAGAAGTGCTGTTTTGTTAGTGGAAAATGTCAGTGAAATTTCAAATAATTGTGTATTCCTGAGAGGTGATTTACTACAGTAAATCCCCTTTGTGGAATAGTTAAGTCACAATTGAAATTTGGTGCTGTGCAGTAGTCCATTGTTCTGGTACTTAAACTCTTTAGGGAACAGCCCCCATGAGGGGTAATGATTTGCTGGTGGCCAAGAAATGTATTTTCTGTATGATCCAGGCGGAGAAGTAAAGGAAGAAATGCTGTGAAATGGACACATTTTTTGTACACCTGAAAAGAGACTTGTATGTGATATGCAGGCAGATATCAGCTTTAAATTCGATGTAGTCAATGTTAATGGTATTAACATAGAGATCTTTATCAGCAGAGGTGTATTCAGGCTTCTTCTATTTTCCTGTCCATTTGCTTCAGTGTAGCAGTGTGAGATGAAAGCCCAAGGCTTTGCAGACTGGCTCCTCATTTGTGCCCCTGTTTGAGGCAGGGAACAGGTAGACCTGAGAAACAGTGAGAATGCCAGCACAGGGGCTCCTGCTGCACGTGCTGATGCGTCCCTTGTGTGGGATGGAGAGTGCCCACTTGGTTTGAGGATTTGCTTCCAGGCATCTGATTTCTCTGAGATGGTGTCATTTTCTCTGTAAATGTGCCTCTGTGGCTGTAGCTGCCAACAGTTTAGTCTGAACAGTATTCATCGGTTTGATTGTTTCCTGCTCCCTCTGACTTTGTGGTGCACAAGTCGACCTAAATGTCTCAATAATGAATTATTGCTGGGTGATTAATCAGCTTCCCCTGCTTTAGACAGTTGCCTCCTAGAACTTACCATAATTCACCTCCATCAGCCAAGACATACAGACATTAATTGCCTCATAATATTGTCAGGAAGATGTCAGGTAGTACTGACAGGGTGTGAGTGCGTCTCTTTGATCTAAGCAAATTTTGTTAGTGTTTTGCCTCTAATCTCATTCTACACATTTATCTTGCCGGTGCCACGAGCTGGACTGAGGACACATCATCAGGGTGCAGTCAGGAGCAATCTGTCCAAATGAACAGTGATTTCACATTTGCAGTGGGAAGTGAGTAATTCCCCAGCAGGTAAGTCACAAAACCAGTTACTGACAGCTGGGACAGTGGAAATTCTCCTTGCAGTGGCCTTGTTTTAAGCACCAAGATGAAAATATAATGCATGCTTAGAAGGTGCAAACAATGTCTAGTCTCATTTCACTCAGTGACATTTGCTCAGCTTCATCTTGGAGCACTGGAGATATTTTAGTATTTCAAAGTGTATCAAACTATTTGCCCAGTATTTGGAAAAGCTACTCAGATGTAGTGGAAATGTTTCTATTTCAGACCCAAACCACTTTGATATCTGTTAATTTTATTAGTGTGTTGAAGTTCATTGACACTGGGAAAAGTGATCCTGTTTCTTCAATTGATAACACCACAGGAATTGCCTTTTTATTAATCTTTATTTGGATGCCTCCCTGTCCCTATGGAACAATGGGGTTGAAGATGCCGTGAGTTAGAACACTGGAAGGAAAAGGCCAGGCTAAATATTCCTTGAAATAAATAGGCCTCTTTCCCTTGACTTCAAAGGAAAAAAAAACCCAACCTAATTAAATACAATTGAGGGGAAGAGGAAAAAAATGAGAACCTTTGATTTGAACACACTTTGGAGCAGAGCATGGAGAGATAGGAGAATGATCTCTGTGAGATGAATAAGTTGCCTCTCCTGCTGCATTTGTTTTGGGGTGGGTGAATCATTTCTTGAGGATTCTGTTTTTAAAAGTTGGATTTGACTTGGTTGATATTCCTTTCAGCATCTAGATTTTCTATTTTGGCTTGTATTTTTCATACAAGAACCATGTTGTTAGAGCAGATAGCTGGTCCTGCAGTACAGGCAGATCTCATAAGGGTAGGAGGATAAGGAAATACACCGGAAAGGACAATATTGAAGATTTTATCAAGTTTGACCTCCCGGCAGTTGAAGCAAGTTGTCCTTCAAGGTCTTGTGGGAGCTGTTTCAAGTGAAGAGAGCACGAGTCACAAACACTGTGAAGTTCTCTGACTGATTCTAAACAGGGTAAAGAATTAGCCCCTTCACCATCACGCCTGGATTTTTACCTGGGGAGAATGTCTATGGAAAAAGATTGTGGCTGTTGTGAAGGAATAACGTCCAAGGCAGCCGAAAATCTGCATTGGCTGATGTGTTGTGTGTCCTCCCTCCTCCCAGTGTTTTCAGTCAGTGTGTCAGAGCCTTTCCTGGCATGTGAGACATTCCTTGAAGTGTTGAAATGGTTCCTTGGGACTCCCTCACTCTTGGCAAAAAAAGTAGGAGGAAGAAGGACAAAACTCACTCCCTCCACTTCCAAGGAGTGTATATTGTGTGTTGTATACTCCCTTGGGGTGTTTGCCACCTTTCCTGAGGGTGAACTTGTAGGATTTGTTGCAAACTTATTCACAAGAAATGTTGTGTGTACCTATTAGAGTTTTAGAGTGAGTTAGGGATTTGGCAAGGGTGAATTGTTTAAGTTGAAAATAATTTTTGGGTGTAACAGATCAACCCCTGCATACTACAGATAAAAATACTTGCAAGAACCTTTCCCTTTTTCATTTATCATTATGCACACTGCTTCACTGGAAAAGGCCTCACAGGATGTGTTTGGAGAGGAGCCTGCTTTTCCATTAAACAACAAGGAATATTTTACTTTTGAAAGAAAGAGACAAAAACATGCCATTTTTTTTAATGGCACGTTCTTAGTTATCAGATTAACAACATTTTTGGAGGGGTATTCAAGCAAGTATTAAGCGTAAAACATACAAATAAACGTACTCTGACTTTCAGCAATCCTTTAAGAACTAGAGACTTCTCTTAAAGCAGGATCCCTTTCCTTCTGGGTGGATCACCTTTAGGTATTCCTCCAAACAAGCTGCAGCTGTCCCATGTGACACTGGCAGGGGCAGCTCTGGGCCGTGGTGCTTCCCCAGGAGTTTTTGGCGGCTGACTCTTGCTTAGGTAATTTAGTAATTGTGCTGCCACCTTCGGGATCCCCAAAAGGTCTGTCTCCCACATGCCTGCATGTTGCAAGACTCTATTTCATTTCCATATGTTCCTCTTTTCTGTGCACGATTGGTCTTTGGACGGATAAAGGAGGGGTTTTAGCACCTGTTAATGAATTAATTAAATGGTGGATGTACTGATGTAATCTCTACAAAATGATTCTGTTAGATACTTTGGAGACTTCTGTTTTGCTCGTGTGATCTTTACTATTTGAGGGAAACTTTGAAACTCCTGATGGGCCTTGAGTGATTTTTACTTCTTGGACAGACCGTGCTTCTCTTGTCTTTCTACTTGTTGTCCCCTTAATTTTAGCCCCTAGAGGGCTAAACTTTACAGTTTCATTAAATAAATCATAAATATTTCAGTTTATAAATAATATAGATGTTCATTGTATATTTTTATATAATTTAATTTTGTCCCCTACAGGGCTAAAATTTGGAGGGTGAGTGCTGCTCTTCAGGAAAACCTGGTGATGGAACAAATGAGGCGCAGCTGGCATCAGTCAAGGTTTCAGTTAGACAGAGTGGAAACTCTGCAGTTGGACCAAGTGCCTTCATCAGAGCAGCCAGTTCCAGAGCTCCTTCACTGTGGCACCTTCAGGCTTGGTGGTAGGAGAACCTGACACAGTGAGTGTAAAGCAACGACACCTGAGCTTGCAGAGTCTGTGGCTGAGTAAAATCTGGTCTAAGTTCTGTTGTTTTACAGAAGAAAAATGTTGTAGCTGATCTGTCAAACACAGTAGACTCAAAGTGAGGGCCTGGCAGTGACTCTGTAAGAAGAAATGGTTTCTAAAACAGGGTAAAAAAGTGGGAGCTGGCTGCTGAAGATTGATAGCAGAGATTGTTTTTGGCTTGGTTGTCGCACTAGTGATTCCACGTGGTATATTTTGATGCTTTTCAGTTTAGATTGCTATACGAGTATGGAGTTTGTCTTGCCCTCTCTTTGTTGGGCAGCTTTATGGCCATGATACTCAGTAAATGATGAGCTTTCTTTAGGTTGATTTATACTGTTGGCTGGGGATTATTTGTGGGGTTTTTTTCTGCTTGAGGTCTCAACCATTAACAAACGTGTGCTGGACTTCAGCTTTGTACATAAACCTCCAAAGTGGGAAAAAGGCCTCTCATATTTCCTGTATTTCTGTTATAAAGTAGCTATAAGTGGTACAGTTTTGGGGGTGAGTGACTCACTTCTTGAGGATTTTATTTTTAAAAGTTGGATTTGACTTGGTTGATATTCCTTTCAGCATCTAGATTTTCTATTTGGGCATGTATTTTCCACGTTGACTTTAATGATCATAGTGTCAAAAAGTCAACATGCTGTTGTAGAAGTGAGAAGTTTGCCTGAGTGCTTGATTCCAGGGAGGAGAAATAGAAGAAAATAAGTAAATACTGTTGCAATTTGTTTATTTAAAAGCTCTATTCAATACATTTTTTACCGTGTTGCTTGCTGAGTTTAATCAGAGTCCGAATAGATTTCAAACCTTCTCTCCAGTTTTAGGAAGCTTGGAGATGGCAGTTTCAAGATTACCTCATCTTGTTGGCGTGGTTTCTTTCTAGGAAGTCTGAATGGTACATCAGAATCTACTTTGTTTTTCCAGAAGCATCAGTACTTCATGGTATTGTGGAAAAGTTCAAGTCATTACCGTGCCAACCCGTCACAGTTAATTTTTTGGCAAAATGAATCCATACCAACACATGGTTTCAATCGATTTCTTATGCAGATTCTGCAGTAGATGTGCAGATCTGTTGATTAGCTCAGCCTGTTGGAAGAGTGGGGTCTGCCCCATTTGTTGTCCTTGGGGACAGTCATGGCTGGGTTATTTCTGTGGGCCTGTCAGCTCACAAGGAAATTCCCTTCAGCTCTTACCCTGACTCAGATCAGCATGAGGAACATCATGACATTATAGTTATTTTTTTAAAATGTTTTTAATGTATTTTCAACTTGTACTGGTGCTGCATAAATTCATTCAGAGTCTCTGTGGAATGCTGAGCACGGTTGTGGTAAATGAGTTTTGCAGGTGTGGATTGGTGGAATTGCAGTTTGCCCTGCAGTGTGTTTTAGTCTCCTTTGTGAGTGTTTCCCCACCCCTCACCTGGCTGTAACATGTATAAGTGCCCAAGTGAGCAGTTATTTACCTGTGGCAAGTCTGTTGTACCTAAACTCAGGAAATTGTGCACCTCCTGGCCCTATTTACCTTGATCTTATTCCATAAAATATTCCTGCTCATAATCTGCGCAGCTCAGAGGCACGGAAAGATGATCTGCAAAAAGAGGGAATACTTGCTCTGAACTCTATGGAGGCCCTCAGGAGTCATTCTGATTGATGTCTAGGGATTTCACAAGGATTTGACCTGCTTGATCTTGAGCTTGTAATTAATTGTCAGAGCTGCTATCAGCTTTAGAAATGGGTTTCTACTAACTGGCCCAAAATAGCGATGTTGGGCTTTGAAACTGTTGCCGTTTATGTGTGAAATCAATTGCACCAAGAGCATGTTGTTTTCATCAGTAACAAAAAGGATCCTGTTCTGTAATGTCATCCCATCTGTTAGAAAATGTTAGCACCTCTCATTTCACAAGGCTTTTTTTTTTGTACACGGCAAGGATGCCTTAAATTTAGTCACGTGCAGGAAGAAATCTGCACCTGGATACTCGTTGTAAAGGCACTAGATATGTGTGATTTCTCTGTATTTTAACACTTACTTGAATACAATAGATGAAGCTGGTCAGATGATGAAAGGGCTCTTTGGCTATTGAAAGTCCTCTTGCCACCTCATCTCTCCTACTGTCAGTGTATGCCTGATAGTTAATAATAGCTTGACACTGGTATAGTTTCAAGCTATTTTTTGCCCATTTCCCTCTTGGTTGCCATCAAAAGAACAGGTTCTATTAGGGGAGCCTTTCTTCCTGCAAGTAAATCGATGTTTAGTGAAGAGAAAATGCATGGCAGTGGTGGAAACTTAGCAGAGCTTCCTGCTCCTGCTGCACTGCTCATCATCCCATTTATCCATGGGGAAGGAGGGCAGTGTCTCTTTAGGATATCATGCCCTGACTCGGGGAGATTTACCTGGTGGTCCCACCCCAGAATGGTCCATAGGAAGCCTGGCAGGCTGCCAATTTCTTGCTTAGACCGAGGAATCTAAGGGACTAAAACCAGGAGAATATGTTCTGTCTGTGTTACATGATAGACATGAGCAACGTGTTATCACAGAGATGTGACAGGGACCTCGTTAGGCCCAGCAGATGTTTTAGTCCTGGCTCTCCTACTCTGAATGTGAGAGCTGGAAACATGCTGGCAGTGTAGTGCACATCCTCAGAGGACGGAAGGTAATTTGACAGCTCACTGTAACCCTCTTCAATAATGTTGACTCTTCTGGCATCGGTTTGTTGAGAATGTGGCTTCTCATGTGGAAAACCGAGACTTTTTGTAGTAAAAATAAGGATTTCTTTTCCTGATTTGTTTTTTTTTTTTTTTTCTGGCTTAGGTTAGAAGAGAGAAATATTTGAATGTAGCATTGACGTGTTTGATTTCTAAACTTTATTTGGAGACTTTGAAAAAGTGAAAATACGTAAGCATTATTGAAGGAATAAAGTGTTCTTGTTTGATGCATTCGACTGTTCTTTTCTTTCTGAGAATCTGTGTTTTTAGAGATACCAGGCAGCTCTTTTTCCTTTAGCAGTAACGGAGTCCTGCTGTCTGTCTCAAGAGAAGGCAAAAAAGGTCAGATAAGAACTGTTTAGATAAGATAGGTGGTGAACCAGATGAGGAGCTGCGCAAAACTGAAAACAGACAAGTAATGTTGCTCTGTCCCTGTCCCCCAAGTCCAAAAAATCCTCTCAATGCCCTCAAGCTGCTGTCTTTGTGAAGGGCATCTTTTGTCTCGAGTGCAAGTTTAGAAAATGTTTTGTTGTACTGGTTATGCTAATTAAAGCGATGTTTGTTTTCCAAGACTGCGATTCAGAGGGCTGTCCTGCTCTGCATAATTACCTGTCACAGCAAAGAGAAAATATTAAGATGGGAAACTGAGATTGGTGTAAAATTCTGTCTTATCTGCAAGGTGTATCAGCAGTGTATTTCATAGAGCTTGATTGTATCCAAGATTCCAGGGGGCTCCTGGTGTCAGGTGAGAATCCTTCTTTATGGAAAGCACTTGCTCTTTTCCTATTGATATTGGTGAGCCAAAGAAACTGTTTTTTGCTGCTTCTTGTAGCAAACCGAGTGGGAAATGTGAGATGTAACAGCACTGCCTAAGCCTCTCTGGCAGCCTCATGCAGTAGCCTGCTTTTAATATTGGTTGGTAAGATGACAGCACTTTGCTGCCAGTCTGTGAGGTATCCATGTAAGGTGGGTTATCTTTGCTCAGGTGCCTGGAGACTTGTTCTTACAAGAGATACAAACAATGCATTTGAGAATTTGGCACATCTGGGACGTTTTATCTTGCTCTTGGAGAAAAAGGTCAAATGCTCCACAGCCTGTTTCTCTTAAATAGCAGAAAATCCCAGCATGGATTGAAGGTTTGACCCCCATTAAAATACATCAGATCTAACATAGCTGTGTGGTTTTAGCTGTGTACATAAATACATAACTGCAGATGAATATTTAAGCACTCCTAGTGTAAATAGAAATACGCAGATGCACATGCTAGGCATCCTCATGCATGCCTACAGCTGCAGAGAAAATGTACAGCAGGCAAAGGACTTTCGGATACAATGAAATGAATGGCTTTATCAAGATCTTAGTTCCTCATTAAAAATACTGAGAAGTAGAACTTGTATGAAAGACTAAAGCTGGGATTTCAGATTAATGTGTGTGGATAGTCAAGATGAACTCAATTCTGAAACGTAAGAGTGTCTATGGAGATCTGTTGAACTGTGTTCATATATATCACTGTTTTTTCTTGTCCCAAGTTTTTTTTTTTAATTTGGGTTTGCCATTGCAGTTTTAGGAAGGTTAATATTTAGTGCAAGTTAGAAGTCCTAAAGAAAACAATTGTTTTAATACAAGACATTTCTCCCATTGTTTTAAGAGGAAAAAATGATCTTGTGTCAATGGTATGGACTCTTATCCTCCTGCTTCAGTATTCAATTATTTTGATTCTTCTAAATTTTCAGCATCATGTGCACATGAAATTGGCCTCTTAAGTGATAGATATTTTTTGAAGGTTTGCTCAATTGTGCGTTCAGATTTTTCATTCACCTTCTGGTGGCTTGGCTGGGTCTGCATCCACAAGTGCAGGAACTGAACTATCATTAGCAAGTGGTGGTTCAGTTTTTCCTCTTCTGCTCTTTGTGGCCTCTAAATTTTTCTTGTCTGCTGTCTTTGCAAACCAGTTTTTCTGCAGGGTCACTTTAATTTACCCAGTGTAACAAACCTGAGTATGACAAATGTGTGCATTAGGGAATGTGTCTTGCTGGTTGTGGCCATCAAAATAGGTTTCACATGGTAGAAATTTGATAGTATATCTACAGTTCTCAAATCTTACTTTTGCCAGTGTCCTTGAGTTCAGTTTTTTAACAGTCACAATGAGTTACTGACTAGCTGGCATTGAAAAATTTGACTTTATCCTCAGGGGCCACTGTAGGCTTTGTTCTGATAAATACTTGCCCAAACGTCCCCATTATTTTTTCTTCAAGACAGAAAATGTGACACAGGGTGCTGTGCCTGTTATCTCCCACCTAGACTTGTTTGGTTGTTTTACTTTCTTTTTATTGTTGTTTTTTTTTTTTTTTTCCTTTGAGAGAAACTTCAACCTTTTTATTCATTGACCTGGTAAATACTTTATCAATGTATTAAGGTCCTTTTGTTAGTGTGGATTTTTTTTAAAGTTTAAAATTAAAGTCAGTGAAATATTCTAATTGTATGATTTATATGGTTGGTTCTACTCTAGAAGAAAGCTTAATTGTTGAAATATTTCTGAGTTCCTGTGTGCTGATTTCTTGAGTAGTCTGTGCTAGGTCTTGAGCAGAAACTTGCAGAAGAGCTGCAGGATTGAAGGAGAGCAGAAGTGACACAAAGTAAAGCTCTCTTGGGAAATCTTATGGAGGTTAAGCAAGTGCAGCAGGATTTGAGCAATGCTGCTTAGTCCATTTGTTCATGTGTGGATGCCAGGGTGGAGGAGACTGGAACTGGGAGCCAAGATCGCTTAGAGGTGTGTCTGTGAGAGAAGCCAACTGCAATCTGCTGGTTTCTGGTGACTTTAGAGGTCCCTGTCCAGTATTAGTCCTGTCTCGTACTGGAGCAAACTATTGATCACCTGGCCAAAAATGTTGCTGCTTTAAAGAACTTCCCCAAACTTTAGGGAATAGTGGGACTGTCATTAAGAAAGAGATATAATTCCAAGCACTTTCTCTTGGTTTTAAATGCTGACTTCATGGGGTTTTTCCCCTAAGAGTAGGAGAGCTTCATGTAAGTCTTGAAACTGCTGGTGGTTGATAGGCTTTTATTTATTTAATCAGGGCAGTGCATGTTACAGAACTGACAGCAAAGGGATCAGGACTGGAAATATTTTTTCTAGACATCAACATGCTGCTGTGCTGTTGGGAGAAAGGGGAGATTGCTTTGCCAGCACCATCTGGGAGCCTCTGCTTGGCTGTATGGTAGGCAGACCTTTTGTGAATCAGAGGAGAATTGCCTTTGGAATAAAGCCTCTTGGTGGCAGGTTTTTTTAATCTGCTGCACTGACAGAATTGCTCCATCTTGTCCTCTTACTGCAAGCGTGTGTGCCAAATCTGCCTGAAGGGCTCTGTATCCAGGAGAGAAGGAAATGGTGATGCCTCTGAAAGGTGCTTGCCTTCTTTGGCGAGACCAAATAAACTTTTGGTGGCTTTGTGGGGCTGCAGTCGGCGCTCTTGGGTTATATATTCTTCTTATATAAATGTAGTACACACTTTAAATTTATTGTTGGAGGAAAGAATAGAAATGTTGGCTGTGACTTGCAGAGGCAAACAGCGTATGCTGTGTGTATAATTGTCAGTTTCCTTAAAACTTATGTTTCAGAGTCTGTTGCTCCTCAAGATGGTGGCAGAGATACCGGAGTGCCCCTGGTGGGCTTCAGGGGTGGAGGGACGGATGCAGTGTTTGCCTGTGGAAAAGGTGGGGTGGCGAATATATCGAGTTGTATGAAATGGCATTTACAGAACTTGCAAATAAGAGCTTCAGCTGTTCAAGCTTCCTGCCCTGAAGTGTTTGTGATTTAGTCTCTCCTCTCTGAAGAGCACCTAGGTAGGTTTTTTTGGTTTTTTTCCCCTGTGTGGGGCAAGGTGGAGAAGAAAGAAGCAGGTATGAAGAGAGCAAATTTAACAGCCAATATTGCCAGCAGCAAGTAACATCTTCAAAGTTTACCTGCAGCTTGTAAATTAAAAATGCCAACTCTTCCTTGCGCTGAAGTCAAGCAAGCAGCCACCAAACATACACCTGGTGAGTGCAAGGAGAGATGGCAGACATTTTAACTGGTACCTTTTTCCAGTGGTCTTGAATTAATGTACTTCCTTGAATGATCCAGGAGCATTTGTCCACAAGTCCTGAAGGCCATCTGCAGTTGCTTAAAGTATTTCCAGTGTTTTTCTTTACTGCAGCTCCAAGTTGGTTGGAACCAGTATTCTATCTGCCTTTGGAAAAAATGTAGTAGATTCCAGCAGAAATGAAATTTCTCTATGGAAATACGAGTGAGGAAATTGAGGCTTGAAAACACTCCAATTCAATTGTGATTGAAGTTCAGTCACAATTTGAGCAATGAGCAACACGCTGGAACGTTCACATCTAAGTAGCATCTGATCTTGTAGGGCTTGGTAACGTGTTAGGGAAGATTTGAGTGGAATCCAGGTATTTTTGGGCAGTGACATTATTCTGAGGGAGTTTTGGATTCTCTTAGGCAGCAGTAGTACCCTAGTACAGCTCCTGCAGGCAGTGGTCTTGTTTCAAATACATCAGAACTTCATTTGCTTTACTGAATATGGAGCAATGTGGTATGAGGAGAAGTGGGTGCAGTTTGAAATAGAATTCCCGTATTTGTGGAATTTAGGTGTTATGCTGGGGAAGAGCCACCAAAAGAACCGTTAGACAAACAATGAAAATAGGCAAAAAGGTGTGGATTTTTGGTGTAGCTTGTCTCCCTGTTGAGCTAAAGAAATATTTCCAGATAATGTAGAAAGGGGCGATGATCTTGCTGCTGAACTACTCTGCCTGCAACAGCCTTCAGGGCACAGTGCTGAGCCAGATCATCAGTGCCATTTTGTAGCCTGTGACTGATAATCCAGGTTTCTTCTTTTCAAGGGATTGCTGAAGAAAGCATGCCTGAATTCCTTTAAATATTTGTGGTGACCAGTAGTTAAACAGGAGAGTGCGCACTTACAGATGTGTCAGTTGGAAAACTCCATATTAAGGAAGGTGAAAATTACTTTAAATACAAATATGGAACTTGGATGTTGACAGAAGTGCTGTAAAAAGCATTAAATGTTGGGAGTGTTTAGAAGACATGAAGGCATCAGGGGTAAGTAAGGAGCAGTGGGAAATGTCCCAGTGGCTCGTGAGAGCTCCTTGTGAATGGGCAGGAATGTTTAGAGCATGACTGAACATCATGAATGATGGGAAGGCATTGTATCCTGTGTGCTTTGTTTTAATAGCCACAAGAACACTATCAGTACTAAGGAAATATTCCAGTGAAAGCACTGCTGGAATAGTTTCAGAAAGTAATAGTCAGAACAGAGGATCTTGTAACCTTTCAAATCCTATTTTGTTGTATGACACTTCTTCGGATGGGAATGTTTTAAAATTGCTCTTAAGTACACAAAGATAACAAAACCTATCCAAACAAGCAAACTCCATGTACGTTTACAAAAAACCCCCCAAAAACCTATGAATAGAAGCCTCCCATCAAAGGGGTGAAAATATTAGGACGAAGAATTCCCCCATGTAGAATAGCATTTCCAGGAACAAGAACTCATTGCTTAGAGCACCAAACAAATAATTTGTTTGTAGACAGAATCCAGAAATGCAGATCATTGTGTGCTATATCTTTGAAGCTGAGCGATATTTTCTTCTGATCATTACAAGCATATACACAAGCTATTTATACAGCTGGTACTAATGACTTAAACTTGTGATCAGTCAGACTTTTCTTTGGCAGTGTATCTGGTTTAAGGATAAATGAGCACAGGTGGTTGCAGAGTTAGAGCTGAAGAAGCAGAGCATTAGTAAGTGTTTGGCTGATCTTGATTGAGCCACAGTCAAGAGCAAAAGACCCCTATGAGCAATTACAGACCTATTGTTTCATAATTTATAATCACTCAATTGATTCGAATTTGATGGGCAGCTACTCTGACAACTTGTGTTTTGCTTTTCTTATTGCTTTTTCTGGTTTCTCTAACTCTGAAATGATACAAGATAGGAGGGCAAAGTAGCTCCTGTCAGTTCTGTTAAAAGGTTGTTCCACTTGACCGTTACGTACTATTTTTCCATCTTTGAAATCTTGGTTGAATGGATTATGGAATCACCGTTACGTATCAGTCATCAACTTAGGATATTTTTAAGTTTGTTTATTAGTCTTTGTGCTGTAAAGTAAGCAACTCAACGTAAAAACTAGTGATGAGGAAGAGTTGCTCAGTTATGGTAACCTACACTTTTCCCCTTCAATCCCTGTTTGTCTTTCATTGCAGTGACTCTCAGTATTGTTTCCAATAATCCTCTTTCCAATGGCAGAATAATGTTTTTAGTCTGAATACAATTCTTGCTATCATGTTTGATCAGGGATGGGCCTCCTGTTATTCTCCATGACCAACCACATTCTGCCCAAAAGATGTGTTGAAAATGTGCACTTTTTTGTGTGTCGGGCCAAAAAAAATCCCCAACCGAACATTTGTTAATCTTTGTGCTTTATGGGAACAGGTTGCTCCGTTGTCCTTAATAGTTGTGATGGAATGACCAAGCAGATTGTGGGTAAAGATACTTTTGGGTTGAGGTGGTTACACAATTAAATGAATAAAAGGTGATATTTCTGCATTGCCAATACATCAAAAGCTTAGAGCTTTTGTAGTAGAATTTTAATGAAATCCATAAGACACTCTCGGCTGAATTGACAAAGCCAAAACTATGCATCACCACTACTTCTGTCCATTTAAGTATTACAATAAATGTAAAAAGAAAGTCATCATTATCATTCAGAATGCTATGAATAGAAATTGGACGCTAACCTGGCTGGTGTAAGCATTTATAGTTCTAAGAGAGCGGAAATAAATCTAAATCCTCTTCCAGGTTTAATGACCAGGCAAATGTAGGGTAAAGGAAAACTTTGAAAGTTGTCGTAAGTTGAGTTTTGTTGCGTCTTTTTAGTTCTTGAATATCTTTTAAAGAAAGTCAAATCTCAGAGCTCTGAGACCACCTGTAGATACAAAGCCTTGAATCCTGTTTGCTGACTCCCAAATTCAAATCTCAACTTTGTGTGGACTGCCTGAAGCCACGAATGACACAGTGAGAGCATTCAGGCTCAAATACTCTCTGCTTTTCTCTAGCTCTAGGGGCAGATTAGGCAGCACTTCAAGTCATTTCTCTGGTTTCAGTCCTTCCACTCTTGTAAAATTCACTCTCCGTGCAAGTTGGCCACTTTGTTAATGACTGTATTGGAGTTCAGGCTGTCTTGTGGCAGTAATGAATGATAGTATCTTCAGAGCATGAGCAATAAGTTTTTTTCTTCATCTTTTAAGTGTTTAAGAAAACATGTTGATTGAAATAAGCTCGTTGCCATCAGTGAGACAAGAGAGAGAATGGTGTGCTTGCAAAAGAAAACAGTGCTCCAATTTTGTACTGTTCAGTAGGTGTTCTCGGCAATTCCCTTCTTCCGAGTGGCCAAGGATCAGAAGAGAGCTCCTGACCTTGTGCAGTTTTGCAATTCATAGATGTACAGCATGATTTAGGATTTTGGAATTAAATGGCTTGAGTTTGCTAAGTTGTAATTGAGCTGTTGGATTTCATTCACTAAACATAGTCTGGTCAAACAACTGACCCGTATTTTGGTTGGTTATTTGATGTTCTGAAAAATAACCTGCCTTGTGAAATGCAAAATTGAGGTCAAGCCTTTCATGCGCCTCATTCAAAGGAGCTTTTTGCTCAAAGTCACTTGAATTGAGCCATGTCTTGGTACTGTGGGCAGTTTGTCTAGAGCTAAGGATTATGGTTTATTGTCTTTGAAATCTATTTTTCTGTTAAATTCTCAATGAATACCCTCATCTGAAAGTAGATGTAGTGGTGGCATTTACCGTTAAATTTCTACTTCTTGCTCAAAAGGTCTGTCTGAACTTCTCTGTCTGGTATTGACAAAGTTTACCTTTTTGTCTGAAAAGATCCTTCATAGCATTTGGTTAGGTATTGTTCCTGCCCCATCCCAATATAAGCTTGCAAAAGAAGGAGGTCGGAGAGAGCTTTTAGGGATATGTTTCTCCTCCCTTGCAGTACTATAGTGAGAACAGTTTTTCATGTTTTGCTTCATTGCAGGGAGGTACTCTTTTGGGTAGGTTGTATAACGTGTAAAACCTTTCACTTGCGGGTATAATAACTATGGTAAGGAAAGAGCAGTGAAAGGCAGCCCTGTTCAGTTCATGTCCCGGTCAGCACTGACAGTTGTGCTTCATGCAGATTCTCACTGGGCTGATGGGCTTTGGTACCAAAGCACTGGGTCTCTCATCCTTACGCTATTGATGGTGTGACTGAACTGCTCCCTGCTCTGGCTGTGCAGTTTGCTTTCTTGACAAATATCCCCTGCTCAGGAAAATGGGCACTTCTGAGGGAGCTGCTGCTGACAAAATACCTTCAGTTGCTTATCCTTTTGAAGTAAGGTTTCTTGAGAACCTCAGGGAAACAGTCTGTTTAACTTTTTTCTCTTCGCAGACAGTCATGTTTAGTGGAGAGAAGTATATCAGCCAGATGCCGAAGTGGTAGTAGTAGTTTAGGCTGTAAATTCATAAAAGTCACACCAAACCATGTGCTCTGTGTTGGTAACATCAATACCCTTGCTGGTTTCTAAAAAGTATTTGTATTTCTGCATAAAAAAAATAGCTTCTATGAAAGTTGACTCAACTGCTTTAGAAATCTTGTTTTGCTTCCTTTGGATTCACTGTGTGTTTTAGAAGCTCTTAGGAAGGGACATGGTACAATCTGGTCACACTCGTAAATAATTTGTAAATATACTTCAGGTATAGAAGCTGGAGAATCATTTTCCTCTTTGGGGAGTGCATCTGATTTTGTATCAGGAGGTGAAAATGATCTGATGAGTGTGTTACTTATATTAAAAGGAAGTGTGCTGCCCTGTGGTGGAAAGATTGCTGTTCAAACATCTGAAGACCAGCCTTTCAAATTTTTGGAAAGTAAGATAAAGCAATTTTACAGAGATTTATGCACCTTGAGAAAAAGTAGATGTTGAAAAAGTACCATTAATATTGTATTACCTAGTAATCAGCAGTAATGAGGTAGAAAACCAATTTGTGATGCATTTTGTGGTCACAATTTTTGCAAATGAGCCTTCAGTAGCAGAGCTAGATATAAACCATTTCTGTCAGTGTCTTGGAATTGAGATTTGTGAAGTTTTATCTGTGGTGGGTTTTGTTACTGTTTTCTTACTTCCTCTGGCAACTTTTGTAATTTTGTGATACTCTAAAAGAAAGCACAGTTATCCGTGTGTTTTCAAATGGACCAAGAGGCTTTTCGTTCATCTTTGAAAGGTTTACAGTAAAATGAATTTGATTGAATCTTTCAGGGGGTTTTTTTGTATGCACAATTCAGCAAAAAAAGTCTTGGTAATTAATTGCTGTTTCTGATCCACAGGCTGTTTTTCTCCAGTCAGACAGTGGTTCAATACCTGCTTTAGATGTTTACAAATCAGTGAATCAATGACACTCAGCTGTGCATTTATTCTCACTCGAGCAGTGCCCATTCCTACAGAAATGCCCAGGAGAAATACCCAGCATAGAGCAAGCAAGACCAAATGTCACTGGTCAGAAAGGGGGGAATGCTTGAGAAACTGCTTAAAGCTTTCTCTCCTGTCCCTTAAAGTGTGGGAGTGCCTTCCTGTCCTTTCCCAAATTCCTTGGTGTTTCAGGCATTATTGAAATCACTGATTTGGATTTCGTGGCGAGTGATGGGTTTAAACCTCCTACAAACTAAACCTAAATGTCAGTCTTGGATAGTGCAGAGAACAAAGCAAGTGAATTGTGTGGACAGCTTCAAATTGCTGATGTCCACCAACAGAATTAGTCAGAGGGAAAATGTTAATTACTTAAAAAATTTAGTAATTCTAAAAGCATAAAGGAGAAGCTGTTTTCAGAACGGATTAAGCCAGTCTTTGAGATAGGACAATTACTAGGATGCTCAACAAAACCAGCATTTGAAAGAATTGTCTAATGTAGCAATTGCACTTAGGGTAGAATGCAGTTTTCTCTCGTTCTGACAGTATGCTGGATGTAGGAGGAACAGTGAAATTAAATGTGGAAAAATTTAAGTTAGTCACCTTAGCAAAGACAATTTTCTGCACCCAAACAGAGGAATTTGCAATTCTGCATGGAATCCATGAGGGACTTTGCTCCCAGTACTTCCCCTTCTTAAAATGGCTGCAGATATCAGGTAATATGGGCATTTTAAACACTGGCTGGGTAAATCATCACACTCTACACAGAGCAGCTCCTGTGCATCAGCTGCCTCATGGGAAGAGTCCCTGAGCAGCCACTGGCCTTTGTTCCTCACAGTTTGTGCTGTGGAGCTGCTGATGTGCAGATACACTTGTCTGGTTTTCTGTGAAATCCTTACAAACGTGGATCCCAGTGAGTTTGGATTACAAAAATAACTCGTTCCTTAAGCCATGTTGCAACTGATTTTAAACCTAACTGCTACCCTACATTGACATGTTTGTAAGGCAGCTGTGTAGAGTACACTGAACAAGCAGAAAGGACATCCAACTACAGAATTGCCGTTGTTATGCCCAATGTCATCCATGTTCACGTGCATAAACATAGTGTACAGCAGGTAATTTTCCATCTTGCTTGCCTGTGGTCTGTAAAAATATTACAGTTTCTGGTTGGGACTGAGACATTTGAAAGCATCCACGTGGTTAGTGGAAATGAACGGCAGCTTTAATGATTAAGCCACTCGGATACTTGCTGGCTGGCACACTTACTAACATTTTATAACCAGTTTTAGTCCACTCCTCTTTATGGGAGTTGGGAGGGAGAGTAAAATTCAGGTGTATATTTTTTAAGGAGAAATAACTGATCAATAGGGAAGTTCAGTCAGAACTTGAGAGAATTGCTCACCTACAATTAAATTAGTTCAATGTGATGCGTAAAGCTTCATATGCAGTGAATGTCTTCTACCAACATCAAACCAGGAGTGTTTCAGCTGGAGTATGTAACAGCTCAGTTACAATTATGTGCTGGTAAATTAGTGTCTCATCTTCAAAAAAAGAGCTTTTGTTATTTATTTATTGGTAATACTTGGATTCTGTGTCATCCTGAAGTTGTGACACAGTTTGGAAATCAATCCTTAGTGGACCTAGAGGTAGAACAGACTGCATGAGTTGTAGGACATGGCTGTGATTTCTCTGAAGGGGGAGCAGTTTTTAGTGTAGCTTAATGACACCTGCAGTTCTTGGGTTTGGTGAAAATACACAGGTATAAACAAGCCCTTCTCTTAAGTAACTGCAAATTGCATAAATCTACATCTCCGAGTCTGCTGTATTATCCTACCACTAGTGATTTAAGGCTTGAAATAACAAGTATTTGTGAAATGGATTTAGAAAAGTTGCCTTATCACTGAATTTATATTTTTTTTTTTCTCAAAGCCTTTGACCTTTGGCATTGATATTTTATCATGGGGGAAGGTGTTTCCAGCAGGCAGTGCTGGTGTGGCTGTGCATGCGGGTGTGTGCACACAGCCTGGTGTGGACCCTTGTTTGTTCTGCAGGTGTCCTGTTAGCTTGGCTGTTTCCTTCTCCTTCAGCTGTAGGACAGGATTTTCTCATTGGCTTGTTCCCTCCTTAAACTGTCTTTCTCCCCCCTCTGAGGTGTTGCTGTGCTGCAGTCTCCTTGTGAGGTTTAACAGGCTGCAATTAGCCCAGACACAGGAGTCGGGGTTGTCTGGGGCAGCACGATTCCAGTGATGAAAAGGCATAATAATAATTCCCCCTCAGTTCACTTGCACTTGGTGCTGTTTGATCCTGCGACTCAATCAGGAGTGGACAACAGAGCTGTATTTTCTGCTCACTTTGCCTGATAGTGACTGATCTGATTTCCCCCATGTCTGTAATTAATTTTCCCACAGAAGTACGCTTAGGTTTATGGCTTAGATAATAAGTGCTGGTGACTTGTGCTACTGTCTACTTGTTTTAATCCTTTTCCACGTCTAGATGGACTAAACAAATGCATCGTTGTTGCATCTGCCCTGCTGTAATGATTACTGTGGTGAAGACATTTTTTTTTAATTTTTATAAGCTGCTGTTTTATTTTGCAAGAAGTTATTGAATTACTCCTCCAGAAGGCTACTAAAGTAAGAGGTTTATGGCTTTTATTGTTTTTCTGTTATATCAAGAGTTAATGGACAAGTAGGTAGAAAGTACTGAAAATTTGGGTTCTACTGTAAAAATGGCATCAAACCCAGTCTTTCCTGGATACATTTATTGAGGTGTATAGTCCTGTGTAAAAAAATCCCAAGCATTAAAACCTGAAGCAAAATCGCCCAAGTCACGAGTAGATATCGAAGATAGAAGGCAATTAATATTTGGGAGAGCCAGTGAATGCAGCACGATGAGCGTGACAAAATGTCCTGGGAGTTGGGTGTGTGTAAGAGCCAAATCTGTGCCATTGGTTTATACTCCGAGTTTTCTGGATGAACTGGAAAGAAAGGCAGTATTGTTGTTGGGAAATGTAAATTGCTGTATTATTTAATTTCTCTCCAAGGGAAAACTTGTCTCTTCAGGAATTTCCCATCCAGTATTTACAGCTGATTCTATCACTTCTGAGTAAAGTTACTTTTCAAATTGTCTTCTTAGTAAATCTTTTTTAAAAAGTTGACTTTTTGCTAGAGTAGTTCAAAATGTGATGCTGTTTTGTGTGGTCAAAGATAGTTATGCTTGTTCTAGAAATTGTTTCATTTCCAAGGAAAACTTGTTGTAGGAGAATTTGAGTGAAATGACTATTTAAAGCTACTTGTCACAAGAGGAACTAGCTAGAGATTAACCTGTTGGAGCAGGACTTTTTTTTCTCTCAACTTCCATTTAGACTTCAATTTTATTATCCCTTTCTTTGGCATGAGTTCGTTTTCTTGTGTGCTTGCAGATAATAGTGACATCTGACTTCTCTCAAGACGCTTAACCTGCTGTGTTAGAAGGAAAATCTCTCCTGTTTCCATCAATCTTGTATGGCTGATGAAGAAAAAACAGTGGATATGCTATATTAGGGGGATGTATTTTTGTTCTGCTGTTTTGTTGTTGGACTCGTGTCTGTGTTGCAGTGTAGTTGTGAAAGAGATATATATTTATCCTTAAAATAAATAACTTTTAATATGCTGAAGTAAAAGTGAATTCTCATGCTAGGTCGTATCTATTTATCAGGGATAATTTGGTTGGTAGAAATGCTGAACACTGATTATGTGGCTCCTCTAACTGCCAGTGGGTTTCTGGACCTTGTCCTATAAAGAAGGTAAAGCTGAGGATGCCCTGGTATATTTGAAACGCTACTGAAACTTAACAGGCTTCAGTCACAGCTTTTAGGAGTTGAAGGGAGGTACTTCTTTCCTAAAATGCCCTGTTCCATTTTACAAGTGGCACAAAGCATGAGCGAGGCCAGGTCTGATAAAAAACCACCGTACTTAAAACTCTAGCAAGACCAAGTTCCTTTGCAAGTGAAGTTCTTGTATGTGGTACCAAGACCTGCATTTACATGCTTAGAAAAATCCTTTTTTAAAATTTATTTTTCTGTGTTTAGAAACTACCCTTGTTTTGCCACCCTAGTCAGCATAGAACAGTGTTTTGTGGGCTAGGTGATTTTGCTATTAAAATCTCATGTTATTGTTTTAAATGTGTTGTATTGAACAAAATAAAGCACTTGGCTTTCAGCAGTAATTTAAATAACAAATAGTTTATATATAAAGAACATTTCTTAAAATGCCTCCCTGAAAGTAGATGTTCCTAAATATTCAGGGAGACCTTACATCCTTTGTGATTAAGTAGTGCTGAAATTATTTCAAAACCTAAATTTTTGAAATGCTGCTGTAATTAATGATTAATAGGGAGCTTAAATCCAGCTAAGTATCTGCCTGAGAAGTGCCAGTGCTGCTTGGTTTTCTGTGTTTGCCTCTCCTAGCAATGCTTTTTGTGTTCACGTCGAAACTGGAGGTAAACAGTTTACAGATAAAATGGAGCCTCCTCCATAAAACTGCGGCACTGGGGAGATGTCAGGATACATCCAGGTTGGAAACAACCCCTGACTGTTAACAAGAACAAACAAAGCGTGTGACCCATGCCGTGCAGCTGGCGAGGGGGCTCGGAGACTGTGCAGTGATTCCCCCAGCCCCGGTAGCTCTGGCAGCAGGGCTGCAGCACATTTTTGGTGTGGATTTCCTGCAGGGCCGTGTTTATGTTGGAGGCGGCACACAAGCTGCTGTGTGGACATCAAATTATTCTATTGGTTTGAGGACTAATGAGGTTAAATTAGCTCAGTCGTTTACTGCACGTTTTGTTGAGGTTCAAGCTGTCCAGGCTGTTGCAGTTAATAGGAGCAGCCCAGAATGCTGCCGGTTAAATGTGAGTTACTCACCAGGGATCCAGAGTTCATTATTGGAAGGAATAGGACAACTTTACTCCTGAAAAAGTTCAGCTTGTTGGGAATACTCTTCCCTGTGTTGTTTGAGAGGCAGAACTGGAGAGAGTATCATTGATCAGCAGCACAGCAGGATACCTTGATGATAGGTTTAGGGTGGATGTACTGCTCTCTTTATACCTGTTGTACAGATAGAAGTATTGGTGATAAAATAAACTCCTTTGGGCCTTTGATTTGCATAAAAAATAATGTCCCGTTCACTAATGAAAAAATTATTTGGAGCTAGAGGGAAGTGAAGAGCTTGGAATGAGTATCTCTGCTTAAAAACCAAACCAAGGTAAAGGCAGCCAACTGAAGTGTCTGTCAGAAGAGCTGGGCCCTGTTTGGGAACACCTGGAAGAGACGTTCTTTTTGTCTTAATCTTCTTCCCTTTCTTTTCAGAAATACTACTTTTAGAGCTGTCCTGATAATACTTCCTAAGCCTAAGTGCATTGTATAACACATGGCATAAGTGATGAGAACATAGGCCATGGATCTGGTTCAATATTAAGGAGAGATTCTTGAATATACCACATTGGGCAATTCTTTCCATTTCTGGATCCTTGGCTTCTGTTGAATGGCAGTGCTACAATTGAGTGCGATTATGTGGGATATGTCAAATAGAAACTTTGACTCTATCACTGAATTAGGAAGGCAGAATAATACTGTGTTTTAGACTCTGTAAGCTTTCCTAAGCATTAGTTTGGTTGGCCCTGGGTGCTTGCTATGGTTTTTTAACAACAATTTGCCTTCTGTTTTTTTGAAGTTCAAAGACTCTCCATGGTTTGTTTGTGGGTTTTTTGTTTGTTTTAAATTTTTTATTGTAGTTTATTTGCTTTGCCATTTCTGTGCCTATTACAAAATACTGAGAAGCTGCTGGAGAGCTTAGTGATCCATCAGGACAGTTGGTGCGGTCAGTGACAACAAAGCCATCACCTTTGCAGGTCAGACAGTTTGGAGAAGTGAGTTCAGGAAGCAACCTTGAACACAAATTGTCCTCCTTATGAAAATGATGTTAGTGAGGCTGATGGAGCTGACAGGCAAAGTCTGCTGAAGGCTTTTTTTCAGGTGTTGTCCCTTTGTCACTTCTTAATTGATGCTCACGTGGGAGATGCTGTTAGTTCTGTCTAACTCTTCAAATGGGTTGGGAAGGTCTTCCTTTACTACGTCTTTGTGATCTCTTCTCTTACCTGTTTTACCTCATCAGTCCAGAGTGCTTCTGGACCAGAAAGCAGATATCCCATAGAATGGATGTACAAAAGGAGCTGAGCAGAGGTTTTCTGGTGAAACAGGATTTATCTGGAGTGGGGAAATGTGATTTCATAAAAATGGGAGCTTGTTTTGTATACTTCATTTCAGTGAAACTTTAAAGAGGGCAACCCTGCCACTCTCCCAGTTCCAGACTGTCAAATGTAGGAGGAGGGAAAGGGGAAGAGATCAAATCTTACATGTCATGCTTCTAGTTAATGCTCTGGCTTATTAAACCAGACTCTTGCATATTTCCTGGGGGTACATGAGAAGCAACCTAAAAACTCTGCACTCCTTTGGGAATAGTGGCCTTTCTGTGACTCGTGGAACAACTTCTGATCCTCCTGAATTTCATTCCATGTGAATGAAGGCAAGATAAAATCTCGGGCAAAAACTTACGGAATGTTGGAACAGCTCTGTTAAAAGCTCAGTAATAAAAAGTAATAAAACCGTGGGAGCTTTAGTTACAGCTTTTCAAAAGTTGCTTAACAGTGTTACATTTTAATTGATATTGACTTGGAAGGAAATGTTTTCTGAACAAAATTTAGCATATTCTTAATATTTGCAAAAGTCTGTTGGCCTTTGTAGCCACAAAGGCACAATGCTGGATCATGTTCAGCTGCTGTAACGAGCATCCCCAGGTCCCGTTTTGACTGGGCACTGTCCAGCAATTCTGCCCTTTTCCTGTAGCACTCCAGGAGGTTGTTGGGAAAAAAAAAGGAGGAAAAAAAAAAAAAAAAAAAAAAAAAAAAAAAAAAAAAAAAAAAAAAAAAAAAAAAAAAAAAAAGAGGAGGAAAATAAAAGAAAAACAAGCAAACCAAAAAACACTGGCTCATGCAGCAACCCACTTGGATGTGTCTGCAGTCCTGGAAGCTTGAGTACCCTTTTTTCTCCTATGAATACACCTTGAGCTTGTTTGGGGGTGGTCTCACTTCCACGTGTCTGCAGTCCTGAACGTTTGACTACCCTTTTATCTCCTACAAATGGACCTTGAGCTTCTTTTTGGCAGTCTAACTTCCATTTGTCTGCAGTCCTGGAAGCTTGACCACCCTTTTTTCTCTAAAAATTGCACCTGCAGCTTCTTAGAGGGGTGGCACTTTCATGAGTCTGCTGTCAACAAGCTTATGGTCAATTTACAAATGAAAAAATGGTAGTCAAGCTTCCAGGACTGCAGATAGAGAAAAGCGACACCCCCCCAAAAAAAAGCTCAAGGTCCATTTGTATGAGAAAAAAGGGTAGTCAAGCTTCCAGGACTGCAGACACATGGAGGTGAGACCACCCCAAACAAGCTCAAGGTCCAATTTTTGGAGAAAAAAGGGTAGTCCAGCTTCTAGGACTGCAGACATATGGAAGGGAGACCCCCCCCTAAACAAGTTTAAGGCTTATTGTAGGAAAACATCAAGTAGTCAGGTTTTAGGATTGCAGACACATGGAAGTGAGACCACCCCAAACAAGCTCAAGGTCCAATTTTTGGAGAAAAAAAGGATAGTCAAACCTCCTGAACTGCAGAGACATCAAAGTGAGAACACCCTGGAAGTTTTGCTCCCCGTTTTTCTCCTACAAATGGACCTTGAGCTTCTTGTTGGGGATCTCACTTCAGTGTGTCTGCAGTCCTGGAAGCTTGACTACCCATTTTTCTCCTACAAATGGACCTTCAGCCTGTTTAGGGGTGGTCTCACCTCCATGTGTCTGCAGTCCTAGAAGCTTGACTACCCTTTTTTATCCGACAAAAGGACTTTGTGTTTGTTTTTGGGGGTCTCATTTCCATGTGTCTGCAGTCCTGGAAGCTTGACTACCCTTTTTTTTTATTATAAATGGACCTTGAGCTTGTTGGGGTTTTATGGGGACTAAAATCTCGAAACAGAAGGTTCATATAAAGTGTCTACTTAAGTAATCACAGTGTTCCGTGTTGTAAATGTTTGTATCAATTGTTAATGCTACGTCACACCTGTACCCTTGTTAATGCTCGTAGTTGCTCATGTCCCATTCCGTAGGGGCGTAAGTTACTGTTCCACGTTTACTAGGTTAAAGACATATTTAAAGACTTATCCATTTGTATCCGTTATTGTTCCAAGTTTGCATGTGAATAAGTTCATTTGTATACCTTTACCGCTCTCCCTCACCCCCCATTTCGTACCGGTGTCCATTTTGAAACTGTCTCCTTCCCATGGGGCCGTGCTCCCGCTGCTCCCCTCACACCCCTGATGGCAACACGCAAACCAGAGAACTCCCTGGGACTGCAGTGCCCACAGGAGGTGGAGTGGACACCTAAAAACCGGGGCAGCGGCTTGAAGCCAGCGCGCCCGTCCCGCCCGTCCGGCAGCGGCTGCGCCCTGGGCAGCGGCTTGAAGCCGCAGGGCGGGCGCCTGCGCCCCTCCCGCCCCGCCGCCGGCCGCTGCCTGTTGGCCGCGCTCCGGCGCCTGATGCGGAGCAGGATGTCGGGGCGGTCGCGGCGAAACCAGGGGTTCCTGTAGTGGAGCCAGGTGCCGGCATCGCCCGGCGCGGCTGCGCCAACCCAGCCCGGCCCCTTGCGGAAGCCGTAGCGGTTCAGCTGGCGCAGGAAGCTGCGAAACTGCGTGGCCCGGAAGGTGTGCGGGGCCGGCCCCTGGGAGCCGCCCGGGCCGAGCAGCTCCCGCTCCAAGAGGGAGCGGTCGATGAGCAGCCCCCGCGCCTGGCTGTCCCAGCGCACGGAGCGGACGCGGGGGCTGTTTGCCAGGCGCCACAGCTTGGCGGGGAAGGTGCCGGCGCTGAGCCCGGCGGGCAGCGGCAGCTCCGCCATGGCGTCCATCGCCGACTGTGGCCACAACGACCGGAGACCAACGGCCGCGGCTCGGCTCGGCTCGGCTCGGCTCGGCTCGGCTCGGCTCGGCTCGGCTCGGCTCGGTTCGGCTCGGCTCGGCTCGGCTCGGCTCGGCTCGGCTCGGTTCGGTTCGGCTCTGTTCGGCTCAGTTCAGCTCGGCACGGGAAGCCCCTGGGCAGGGTGGGCTCTGAGAGCAATGGTGGACTCTGTCCCCACACTGCATCCTGTGCCTGGATCACCGTCGGTGACGGAGGAAAAGGCCATTGCTTTGTCTTGGCTGGGGAAAGGATGAAAAGGGGACATTAGAAAGCATTCTTTTGGCCACCTTTTCAGCAGACTAACTGTTTTTTTCTCGCCATGTCTGCCTGTTTTTTGCAGAGTTGGAACATTTCTCATGATTCGCTGTCAGCAACAGCAGCAGGAAGGGGCAGTGATTTTGTCAGCATTGTCATCAAAACGCTAGTGCTGCCCCATGGATGGATGTTGCTTTATGCCAGGGATGAAAGGCCTTCACTTGTAGGGAGCTCATGCCGGTGTTTTCCCAAATGACGTTGCCATTTTCTTTCCTCAGGAATCGCTTCTTCTGTTTTTCCCCCCATCTGGGGAGATTTCCAATGCAAATGCCTCCTGCAGCCAGCTCCTGCCAATGCAGACTGACCAAGGAGATCTTGCAGTGGACAGAGACTCCCTAGAGCTGGTGTGGAGAGGTGAAGGGGGAAGGTTTGTCCTTTAGTCTTGAAGTCTTGTTGGGGAGCTGATTGTGCTTGGGGGGACTGACAAAAATGATGTGTCCTGAAAAACCACAGAGACTTTGGGGTTGTCATGTTGGGGCAGAAATTTCTGTCTGAGAACTTTTTGAAAAGTTTCAATTAACCTTTTTTTTTTTTTTTTCTTTTTTTTTTTTTTTTTTTTTCTTTTTTTTTTTTTCTTTTTTTTTTCTTTTTCCCTGCAGAGATCCTTTTCCATACCTTTTGGGGAACTTCCCTCTGCTGGTCTCCCAGGTCAGGCCATTTCCCAAGGTTCCTTCCCAAAGTGAGGAGTAGCCCATGGCCTCCACTCTCCACTGGAACCAAAGGAAGCACAGAGCTTGCTGTTGTGGGAGAAGAGCTTCTCTTTCCTTTCCCTTTGGGGCAGGTTGGTATGTTCTCATTTGATAAAGGGAGGTTTAAACTCTGGAGGTGTTGCATTTCAAACTGCTCCAGCCTCGAGCTCTAGTGTGGGTATCCTTGGACAAAAGGCCTCCCTGTGTGAGCTCCCAGTGGGCTGGTTCAGTAAGGAAGTTGATATTTCAGGCTTGTGACTGCTGAAAGCAGTTGGTGTCTGGAGGTGTCCGGAGCTGAGAGCGACTACTTTTCTCGCCTGGCTGCAGAAAAGGTAGTTGGAAAGTGGGGATTGCACTTGCAGAGATGGCAATCGGGTGTTTTCCAAGAAATGGGCTGGCAGGGAGGCAGGTCTTGTGCTCAACTGGCTGTGTGTTTGTTTTGGTGGTGGGGAGATGTTGTAATGAATCAGCCGAGACTCCATATCCTTCATGCAGATAAAGCCAATTCTTTATTCACATCGCTTCTTTTGTCCAGTTTTCAGGGACCTCATGCACCACACCCGTTGGCGGGTAGTTTCCTTACTGCCTCATTTATTGGTCAGAAGGTCATTTGTGTGTATATGCTAAGTTTCAGGTTGTTTCCATTTTTCCTTGGTGGGTTCTGATGGAACAGAGCTAATATTTATGCAGATGCACTTGTTTTTCTCCCTAAGAATAGGCAGTTGTGTGAACAAACTTCTCTTTCTCTAAACAGTTTTCAACTGGGAACTTGCAAGCTATTGCTCGCTGCTTAGCTAAAGTAGCATGGCCTCATCCATATTCCATAAGACCTTTCTTTAATAACATTTTTTACCTGTCTGCAACAGGGAGAGTCACAGACACAGACACAGACACCAGCTGAAGCAACAGTGTCATTTACTATCATGCAGGAGTGCAAAGACAAATCAGAAAAGAAGGTGGTAAGCAATGCACCTTATCACTGGTACAAAAGGTTGCCTCTAGTGGTTAAGAAAGATACATCAGCAGACACCCTTTTTACTTTATCCTTCATCCAGATCCACTCATCAGGTGGGGAAAGCTGTCCCAGCAAAGCTCGGGAAAGTCACTGCGAGGAACTAGGAAATCCTACACTGCCTCCCCCTTTCTTGGCCACCAGGCTTCTGACTGCACTGTGAGAGTAGCCCAGCTTTGACAGTGGTGAACGAGCAATCTGACAGACCTTCTGGGGCAGGAGATCTGATTTCCTTCTCCTCTTGGTTTTCTCCCTGAGCCTGTCCAGGGCTCAAGGAGGAACCAAGGCCAGATGTGGCCTTGTCTGGTTTCTTCATGCTGAAAGGTAAAGATGTGTTTCACCAATGAATGAATGCATAGATCCTAATGATAGTAACACTTGGTTAAGGAGCAGATCCATTGAAAGTTTGGTTGGAAGGGTCATCCAGAGGGCAGATTTAGCTCAGGGCCTGTTGTTCAGGCCTTAGTCCTTCAGTATTTTGTGGTGCAAATCAATGCCCTGGAAAGCTGGAAACAAATGAGTCCCTCTTGAGCACGTTTCAGAGCGGGAGCAGGATTAGCCCTGCAAGGCTGGGCTAGGGCCAAGAGCAGAGGGCCAGCAGGCTGCATTTGCCCAGAGGCAGCCGTCCAGACCAAGAAGGCCACTGGTGCCCAGGGCCTGAGGTGCCCGAGGCTGCCTCCCCGCTGTGCAGCTCTGCAGAGCCCGTGGAGCGCAGGGTCCCGGGCAGCCAGGGCGGCCTGGCTGCCTTGGAGCACGAGGAGTGTCCCAGAGAAGCTGCGGCCCTTTGCTTTTTAACTGTTGCTCAGAGTCTTGTCATTAGTCCACACTGTCTGACATGTTTTCCTTTCCTCTGGCATATTGAAGAGAGCTTTTTGAGAAAAGTGGCTGATGTAGCTTCTGCTGGTGCTGGTGCTTTTGTCTGCAGGTCAGGGCAGGTGGTTTGAACCAAGGACGGAGTCCGCAGTTAACACTGCAGTTTTGCCAAGCCAAGAAAACCATTCACAACTGGGTGACCGATGCTGAGCAGCTTTGCTAGTTTTTGGAAAGTTATCACCTTAAAAAACCCAACAAATGTTCCTACATGAGGGTACCAGCAGTGTACCAAAGATCCCAACTTTTTCCACCTCTTTTCTGTGTCTTTGGTGTTTCTAAGTTCCCCATTCCCCAGCAGGAATGAAAGCATGTATGATAATGTGAGTGATTTGAGAGCTCTGTGTTGTGCCCTGCCACATCAGCGTTGATGACAGGCTGGACATGGACAGGTGTGTCGAGTTCAATTCATCCCAGTTCTGTGCCAACAGCAGCCCCAAGATGCCGAGAAGAACAAGGACGGTGGGTGGGTGTGCACGCACAGCCCTGTGGCCTGACTGCTGTGTGGGCAGAAGGTTCTCAACAGCAGTACATCTTCACTCCCCCAAGTGGGAAGAATATATCAGATCTATATGAAATGAAAATATTTATGAAACTGCACTCAATGGTACATATTTATATGTATCATAGATGCAATTTATCAAATATAATGCTGCATATTCTATATTTTGATATGCCATAATCAATAGAATATATCAAATATAGAGTTGATCTTTCCCTAAGCTATTGCCTGTGGGTCCTAGAGGCCATCTCCTAGTGTTACTACATTTGTGCCTTCTGGTACTAGTTCTTACAGCAGCAACTCCCCTGGGAGTTCCTCCAGGGAACTTCACAGCAAGGGCTTCCATCACTGTCGTGGCTGTGGGAACTTGTTGCTTGCCATTTCTCCCCCAGAATCCTTGTGGATTCTGGAGCATGTCAGCACAGGTGTCCATGGCCCTTCCTTCATCGCCGGCCTGCAGCACTCACAGCCCTGCGGCCTCCCCCTTGCTGCAGCTCGTTTGCAAAGTGCTGCCAAAGGCAGCGGAGCTGGCTCAGGATCCCTGTTGGCTCCTGGGCTCCAGGATGACCTTCAGAGGGACACTTGGAGCACTTCCTGAAGAGCTGCCCATGGCATGGCGGGTGGATTTGTCCTCCCTGGGTGGCTCTGGTTGGAGCTGGATGCTTCGTGGAATCCCGGAGTTTTCTCAGCGGCCTTTGGAGCGAGTTCTCAGCCAAGGTGTGGCTCTGCTGCCATCCCAAATCTGCACCTGCCTTGCCCAGCCTGAGTGCAAGTGGGGCATGTGCTGGGCATGGATGGAGATTTCCATGGCCAAAATCCTCCAGTATATAAAACTGCTCATTGCTCTGGACAGCACAAATCACAAAACACCCATCGCAGTTGACAATTGTAATTTCTTGCAGATTCCTACAGCTGCGCTGCTGATCAACAAATACACCAGAATTGATTTCACATGGAAAATGTAATTTATTACAAATTGCTACACCTGCGCTGACAATACAGAACTATGCCGATGTCAATTTGAGTCTTAAAAAAAGGAATTTATTAGATTTTTACAACAATGCTATGTAAAAATATAGAAATATCCACTTCAGTTAAGAAAACTTAATTTATTGCCAACATCGACAACAAGTCACTAGACACAAAGATCAATTAGGTGTTTAGCAACTTAATTTATTACGTATTACTGCAAGCCTAAAGCCCATCTAGGAATACAAAAATATCAGTATTTCTATCTAAACAGTCGTCTACAAAGATCTCAATCGATACAATGACACAACTATACATCTCCAAACATGTTTAAATAGAAAGATACACCCAGATACACCCACCTCAAAATACAGAAGTCAATACACAGATGTAAATAGAAAACTAGATATATTTACTTCTAGGAATACCAATATACCTAATTAAAGAGCCATATAACTCCAACTGCATAAACAGAAATACCTACACAACTGTATTCATAGGAAATAGAATTAAAACACACATAGAACAGCATACTTACATATACATATACATATACTTACATCCATATATACATATGTTATTACAAAGATGTATGCATATATACAGACACATATATATGTAGCATACATTTATAAATATACCAAGATACATACAGAAATATTCCTATACAAATAGTAACTTGCATATATAAATATCCATGTAATTATTCCTCTCTATGCTACAGTCCATTTATCTTTAAACAGTAATCTAAGCAGAGGGATTCCTGCCACCCCATCTTCAAAGCCTTTCACTCTGTTCTTGCTTCCTCCCCTGCAGAGCAGCACCCCTGGACAAGGACAGCAGATGTCACTGGCTCAGGGGACAGTGCCTGGGGCCACCGGCAGCTCCCAGCGCTCCAGGGACAGCCGAGGCTGGAACTGCTGCTCCGCCCGGCCTGGCCGCCAGCTCGGACCCAGCACAGCAACAGGGGACACAGGGGGCACAGGGGGAGAAACAAGAGCTGAAACAGGCAGCTGAGGGGGGAAAGAGGTAAAAATGCAGCCTAGGCCTACACAAATATCACTCTATCCGTCTCTATCGATTCACAGACCGTCACAGGGCTTTGCTTTGTGATGTCAGGGCACGGTTGCCACGTGGTCGTGGTGACATCGCAAGGTTGCCTTGGTGCACGGAAGGCCTCAGGGGTGTCAGAGCAGCTCTTGAGCTTGCTCAGTGCAGGAACTTGGTCCTGTGCTTGAGGCTTTTGTCAGTGGGCAGCTGCTGACTGACAGGAGACTCCTTTTAGCTAGCGTTAGAGCGCAGTCTGCAAACTTGCACAGCAGTTGCCACAATGATTGGGCAACTCGCCGCTGCAGTTTTCACTGTTTATGGAGTTACTTATTCCTGCTATTTCCTGACTCACCTGGCAGGTAAGTCGAGGTTTTCCCTGGGTGTCACCTAACCTGGTTTTTGTGTCTTCCTGCTCTTTCTTAAGTGACTGAGTTGATTTGGAAACAGAAAGGCCATTGGGATGCCGCTTGGGTAAAGCTCCTGTCAACATGTTCAGCTCAAAAGGGGGTGTGTGTAGCCAGGGCCGTGCGGGCAGCATTTGCAAGGGAACCTGCAGGAGTTGCGTTCCCTCCGTGGGAGAGTCTGTGGCAGCAGAGTTTGCCAATTCCTCCATTGCTGGGTCGAGCAGGACAACTTTGAAAATGTAGACTGGGAGGCCTTCTTGGAAGGTCTTCTAAAAATGGTTGTCTCCAGTTTTCTCAAAGCATCTGCTTCATTTTCCCTTGCCTACTGCAGGTCACCTGAGCCGGGTATTCAGAGGTGCTGATCCTGAGGTGAGTAAGGAAAGAACATTTGATGTTCCTGGTGTTTAAAATTGTGCAGCAAGCTGTGAGCTTGGCCTGTGGCAGTAGAGTGTAGAGGGCCAGCTGAGTAGGCTGCAAGAAAATCCATTTCCATGTCTGCTGCAGCAAGAGCAAAGGCATCACTGCCTATTTCCTAATTTTCCATTCCAGAGCTTTAAAAGAACTAAAAGATCAGCTTTGCAGAGAGAATGGTGCTTCCTGATAGTAGTCAGGGGGGAATATGTAATTTGGAGCAATTTGCAGTGTCCAGTTGAATCAGCCCATTAGAATTTAGTCAGAGTGACTTAGAATCCCCTTGCTCTCCAAGTTGATGATTTGTGCTTAGTAGAGCTGGTTCTAGAGCTGAAGAGAAAGAAGGTTCTAAATGATGGGTCATGGCCTGTGTCTCACGCTCCTGTCTGTCCACAGATCCCAGAACCAAGAGCAGACTCTCCTCCGGCTTCCTCTGCTCCTGGACAAGAAGCCGAAGAGGAGCCAAATGACCAAAAGGCTCCAGCTGTGGTCACACCACAGCCGGAACTTTCCCAGACAGTAAGTGCCACTTCTGGAGGGTGCTGTCTTTAGTGCGAGGCAGAGCTGCAAGTTTCTGAGCAGCCAGCTCTTGCTGTTGGTGGCTGAGAATGCTGAGTGCTGCAGTCCTGCCAGACCTAGCCATTCCCCTCAGCCAGTGACAGCTGGAAAATGGGCTTTGAGCTGCCATGTTTAGGCCCCAGCTTGCTGGGATTCTGATAGGGGCCAGCCTGGAGCAGGAAGGTTCCCTGTCTGCAGAGGAGGGAGCATGTCAAAGGCACTGTGCTCAGCCTTGGTGGATACGTAGGGGACGCTGTGGTCTGGGGACACCTGTCCCCCTCCACAGACGTGCCAAGTACCCACAGGCACCAAAAGTCTTGATCTGACAACACAAGCTCTTTGAGGTGGTTTGTCCCCGTGAGCTTCTTGGCTGTGCTTACCCGGGAGCATTTCAGAGACACGCTGGGGACGTGGAGTTGCTGTTTGAAGACAGGGATCTTGGTGCCTTTGTTGCCAGGTTGTTCTTTTGCCTCTTCAGGCAGAGCAGTCAGTAGCAGAGCTGGCAGGCACTCGGAGTCCACCTGTCTTTTGGCTTTTAATAAGCTGCTAAGAGATGATGTGTTGTCCGTGAATCTTTGGGGGGCCACTCTTCTCTTGTGTGGTAAAAGACACGTTCCCTGTCAGCTTCCAAAGAGGCTGTTGGAGCTTCAGCCCCAGATGGAGGCTGATTGTACTGCTAGTGTCACAGTGGGACAGAGTGAAGGGCAGGGAGAGGGGAATTCAATGGAGCTCTTGGGACTGAGGAGGCCAGGAGTCCCCCAGGCACTGAAAGCACAGAGCCTTGTCATCTGCAGAGATCAGCACTGGGACAGGAGGGTTACAGTGGAAGCAGAGGTGGGCAGGGAAGCAGAAAGAAGTGGCTGAATGAATATGATTTGTACGCTGAAAAAGGAAAAAGCTGAGCCTGATGGCATCTCCCAGTCACTTGCTCTGCATTTGTTTGTACAGAACGTGGAGGCAGAGGCACAAGCAGAACCGCCCAAACCTCCGAGTGACACGATGGCAGCGAGGAGGAAGAGCAGGGAAGACATCAGAAGAACTGAGGATCAATGGAAACTCCATCAGGAGAGGGGCAATCAACAAAACCATGTAAGCGGAGGAGTAGTAGCCACTCCCCTGATGGAAGGTTCTGTCTCCTGTTCTTTACGGAACTTTGGAGACAAGCTGCAGGCAGAGCTGCAGAAAACTCGGGCTAGGATCAAGGCACGGGAGAAGAGGCTGGAGGAAGAAATAGAGATTCTAGCAGAAGACCGAGCGAAAATTTGTCTCCTCCTTGAGAAGCGAGAGGCTCTACAGAAACAAGTGAGTGAATGAGCAATAGCCACTGCAGTCACCAACCTGGTGCTTTCTGCCCTTCTTGCCTTTCCCCTGCAGAGCAGCAGGGGGGTGGGGTGATGCCTCTGAGTGCCATCCTGCTCCAGTGTGTGCCACAGGCACTCTGAAGGACACTCCCTGCTCTGCTGAATCTCAGCTGCTGCCCTGCACAGTGGCACTAGTGCTTTGGCCTTTTGGCCAGCAGTCATCTGAATGCATTCCTGCTGGCCTCTTCCTGCTCTCCTTGTTTCTTGAGGTGTTCTTGCAGGTGAACACGGTGACCCAGATGGATCTGGAAAGAAGCTGTCTGTATCCCTTGTGAATCTGGTCCTCTCCCTTTCCTCAGAGTCGATGACTCTTGGCTGACAGGGACAAGCTGGACTCTCTGACTGCTTTGCTCTCTTTGACTTGAGGTGGAAGTGTTGACATCTCGCCTGGCAGCCTGCAAAGATTTCCATCAAGTGACTGGCAGCAAGGAGCCCCAAGATTCCTGTGAGGCACAGAAACTGTCCCAAGCAGCAGCGCTGCCGGTTGGGCACGTTCAGAAGATGCCGGAGGAAAAGAGGACTCCATGGGAGAAGGTAGAACATTTGAACAAAGAGCTGCAAGTGTGTCTGCAGCCCTTGGAGGGGGAAAAGCGTCCTTGGGAGAAAGTGGAATGGTCATTTTGGCAGTCACCCTTCAGAAAACCCACGCAAATGCATTTTGGAGAAAATGGACAATGAATCTGGCCTTGCACTCCAGTCAAACCAGCCTTTGGCTTTGAGCCATCCAGTTTGAGGAGTGGACATCAGAACAAACCCATGGCAGAGCCCTGCATGTGGCTGACAGCATCTTGCTAAGGGCTTGCATTTGAAATGGGATCTGGGGCTAATCTCTGCCAGCCACTTTTCTTTCTGACACCAACTCCTTTGTTGTCTCAGATCTCCACAGGCTCTTCTGTTGAACCTGCAGGAGCAGCAGTGTCACCTGAAGGCACTAGTGCTGGCCAAGCTGTGCAGTGGAACCCGGGCAGTTCGTTCATCTCCAGCACTGACACGGCTTCTGCTCAGCAACAGGAGATGGAGGATGATGAGGATGAGTCCCTGGAGCTCCTGAGTATGTCTTGTGTCTTTCTTCTCTGAGGGACAGTGTATTGTGTGCACGTGTCAGCACAGCTGGACCCAATGATTCTCCTCCCTTTGGTGTCCCAGGAGCATTTAGGGCTCCCCACAGGAAAGGCTGTGCTCCAAGGCAGCAAGAGAGTGCTCTGGGTGTTCCCACTGCCTCTGAGGGCAGCTTGGACGTGCCTGGGGTTTGCCTGAGCTTCCCCAGCTGCTAAAGGCAGAAGCAGGGGTTGTCCTTGCATCAGCAGAAGGCTGTGAGCTAGCAAATGATTTGGGCAAGTCCTGTGTGCTAGTGGCCAAACTGGATAGAATAGTCAGCTTCCTAAATTCTCCTTAGACTCCTGACTTCTCATCTGCCATCCGAGCAAAAAAATACCTTCATGGAAATTGGTTTTGGCATTTTGTCTTTTGGTTGTGGTTTTAGTTTGGGTTTTTTTCCGGATTTTTTTTGGGTAGAGGTTTTTTTCTCCATCTTGAAGGAGCTCTTCTGCCCCATGTGTCTTAGTGACGTCATTTTGATGATGTTCTTATTTACCACTACTACATCTGCAGGGTTTTTAATGAGAATATTATATATTTGTCAGTGAGGAATCTTTGGAAAGAACATCAGGTGACAGCAGAAACAGAGAGCAAGAGCTGTTTTTTTTGTGCCCCCAATGAAAAAAAACAGATCTTTTTATTACAATCTGTATTTCATATCCTAGTTTTGTTCCTAGAAAGATACATCCAAGAGACATAGGCCTGGGACATGATCAGATAAAAGTGCACTGTAGGCATTTCTCAAGTGTGAGCCTCGAGCCCATCTGCTGTATATTCCTCAGATCCATGACACTTTTTCCTACCTGATTCCCAGTCATTCCCATGACTGTTAGAATGCTACCCACTGGCCCAAGCCCTGCTCAGATCAGTCTCTAGGAAAACACATCAAGCCCTTTGTGATTCTACAGCACAAGTCATTGAAGCTGCTTCTTGCCCAGAGCAGCTGCCGGTCCTGTGCCCTCAGATAAGACCTGGTGGGGCTGAGAAGAGAGCCCAGCTGACTCTCTGTCTCCCGTCACCTGTTGGCACAAAAGGGCACTGACGTGCACCTGGGTGTGTCTGCTCTCCAAGCCAATCCTGCCGTGTCCTCAGTGGGGGCAGCAGCTTGGAAGGGGCTGGGTGTGGCCGTGCCTTCTTGCCATTGCTTGTCAGTGCTGGTGCCTGGGCTTTGGCAGCTTTGTGGCGGTGGCTGCCCTGGCCCTAAGGGCTGGTGTGAGCGCCGAGGCTGGAGCCTTCCTTAGCTGGGAGAGTGCCGCTGCCGGCCGGCCGCTGCAGCGCGGAGCTGCCCCGAGGCAGCAGCCCCTGCTCTGGGCTGGCTCCTGCACGGCCTGGGCTGGGCTCACAGAGGGTCAGCATCTCCTCTGGGCAGCTGTCCGTGTCCCGCCGGCACCTGAGGAGCACTGCTGTCCTTGCTGCCCTTGCCCGCTGCGGGAAGGTGGGCACGTGTGCGGGGCTGAGAGGGCGAGTGCAATGGCAGGGACTGATCCCTGCTGTCAGGGGGAGGAGAAGCAGTGTGGTTCTTCACGTGGGCCACGGGCAAGGGCGTCTTCCAGCTCAGCCTGCTCCTCAAGGGTGAGGGTCCTGCTGCTGAAGGCCCCTTGGGATTGGTTAGAGCATGAGCTGCTTGGGTTTACAAAGGGAAAGGCATTCTTTTGGTAAAGTGCTGCAAGGTGGGGAAGATGCCCTCCTCTCCTGGGAATGCATCTCCCTGTGCTTTGTTTGCTGTCAAGAGATCTCTTCAAAGGACTGTAGAAATCAGTGCTGGCCTGCTTGTACTGCAGAGCTGCCTGTCTTGTTGCAGTTCTTGCAGTTGTTGTTGTTACGCAGCTGGCCACAAAGGACTCAGAAGGCCAGACTGCACAGCCCCAGCAGGGCTGCCTTTTATATCTCCTGGATAGTGGGATCTCTGCTTTCAAGTGAACATCTTGCATTTTGTTTCCCTCAGGGCAAATGGCGAGCATGGAAAATCCCCGAAAGAAATACATTGAAGAGGAAATTGTTGGCAGAGGGTGAGTCCAACCACAGTTACTTGTACACAATCTTGGGGCAACGATTTGCTGCTGGAATATCTGTCAAGGGTGAAGTCAGGCAAGTTGCAAACATATTCAGACACTGGGGTTAGTCTGCCCCATCTCTCAGTACCAGCCAGAATTTGGAAGTGTGGTCAGAAGGAATTGTCAAAGACACTTGGATTTCATTGCCAGAAACAGCAACCACCCCTTTTTGTAGCAGGCAGATAACTGTTTGAAGGAACATTTCTTCCCAAGAGTTTGCTGAAGGAAATAGTGTGATCAGGATAAAAACTGCCCAGTTTAGAAACTGAAATCCAAGATGAAAGAATCACCTGGCCTTTTGAGCTGAGGCACTAAACCCCAATGCTTCAGAAACAGGCCCAGTGCCCATGCACTGGAGAGGAAAATGCATCATCTGCCTTCTGGCAGAGCCCTCCTGCATGCTGCAGGTTGGAGGCATTTCCAGCAGACATCTCCTGTCTGGACTGGCTTTCACTCCAAGGTCTAAATGGCTTCTCCTTTCTTTGCTGCTGTTTTGTTTCTAGGGCTTTTGGAGAGGTTTGCAGAGCCATCGACACTGCCACAGGACGACAGGTAAATGTCAAGAGCCCCTGCAGATTCTGCTGCTCTCCAGGGCTTTCCTCTCTCGTGTCAGCTGTGGCTGCAGCTGTGGCTAGAGCTGTGCTGCAAAGGAACAAGAAGCACGGACTGGTGCCAGCCAGCCAGCTGCATTTGGGACAGTCTTTGTCCTGCTCAGCTGCCAGAAGGAAGGCAAGGAGGGCAGCGGTTCCTTTCAGAGAAGGACGCTCTCCCTGGCTCTCAATTGCTCCAACAAAGGTGGTGCCTTGCAGCATCTCACTGCTCTCTGGGGCTACGGCTTCAGAGTCCTCAATTCCCATTTCTGGCTGCCAGCAAATACATCTGAATGTTCCTGCCAGTTCCTTAGCCACCTGCAGTGCTGCACTTGGGAACTGCACGTAGGGAGAGATCTGCAAGGCGTCCCTAAAAGCCCTAAGCCTTGCCTATAGCCCGAGATGTATCCACAGAGTACCAAGGCACGCATTTCTTCCTCTGAAGTACGGACAGAGAAACAGAGAGTGTGCTCAGAGCTTTGGGGGGTGAGAGTTGAGACACCATTTTTAACAAGTGGACAAGGCAAATTGTGGTCAGTGGCCACGTGTCCTGGAACTGGCCCCCAAAGGAGCAGAGAAATGAGCTGTAGGAATGTCAGTTCCTAATTACTCCTTTGTCTAATCGCAAGGCACTTTGGCAGAGCTCACCTGTGTCATTGCAAAATCACTCGCTCCATGTGTGTTGTGGTCTCATTCCACCAGCTTCTAAAGTTACTGATTTTCTGTGTCATTCTAGGTGGCCATTAAGAAAATCAATCTTCAAGGACTGAATAGGAATCAACAAGCGCTTAATGAAATCATGATCATAAAGAAGAATAAGAGTCCCCATATTGTGGATTATTTAGACAGGTGAGTGGTCATGGTCTCTTCCCATGAAGGTTTGTTTCCGTAGTAAGAGCATGCGAGGTTAAAACCCCACTTTGGACACTGGCAGAAAATAGAGCTGTTAATAATCAGTTAATTATTATTTCTCTACTCATCTCCAATGGATGGGAAGAGAGTGTATTTTGCCTGCGTGTGTCTTCCCTGACTTTCAAACACTGAGCTGGAACATTGGCCAAAAACCTGAATCAACCCTCCCATACTAAGTCAATACCTTGTAAGCTCACTGCCTCCATGTTGTCTCAAGATTGATTTTTTCAAGTTTCTTCAATGCTGATGAAGCATGCTAGAGAGGATTTCCCTTGGATTGTTGCCCCTCTTTTCCAGGGCTGGCCATGCCAGGAACACTAGGTGCTCCTTTCCAGAAATACCATGCGGGACAGGTTTTTCATCTTGGCTGATACTAAACTGTACTTTTTGCTTGCTGGCCATCTAAAATATCTCCTTTTTCACAGATGTGCTGTTCTCCTTGAGACTGCACAGACTGCAAACAATGCACAGCCTAAAGGGAGTGTCTATTCCTTGAATTCTGTCCTTGTCACAAAGGGACCCGGAAACAAGAATCAAGCAAAGAAACCAATGTATGCATGTTCATCTGCATGGCCTTGTTCCCTTCTTTCAGCTACCTTGTGCTCGATGAACTCTGGCTGGTGATGGAGTACATGGATGGAGGCTCTCTGGATGATGTCATCGCTGAGGTTCGCATATGTGAACACCACGTTGCAACCATCAGTCGAGAGGTGAGGGATCCCATCTGTGCGTCCCAGGGCTTGGGCAGTATTGTCTGGGAAAGGGGCTCAGGACAGGAGTGATTCCGTGAGCCAGGCTTTGTTTCTGTGTGGCTGATATGCTCTGGGCAAGCAAGAGCCTCTCAAGTGAACAGCCTGCCAGTGCCCCTGCACTCACTGGACTCTGTTCTTGTCCTCTTCTCTCCCGCTGTTGCATTCTCACTCTGGCTCTTGTATTTGCTCTTCTCCATCTTGCCTCTTTGGCCTGTCTGCACTGCATTCCTTGCCTGTAAAAGCAAAGGTGGGGGTGGCACTGTTTGAAAGGAGCAGCAAAGAAGAAAGACTCATTTCTCTGAGTCCTCAGCTGGAAAGGTTAGCAGTGCAGCCAGAGTGCTCTGTACTTCTGAGCACATGCACTGCAGCAGCAGTCATCCTGGCTGGTTTGCAGGGCAGAGTCTACACCAGCAGTTGCTGTTGCTCTTTGACAAGCTGACATGCCTTTCTTTAGAAAGGTGCTGCTCTGCCTGTGTTGGAGCAGCGAGCTCTTGCCCTCAACGGCACTGTCTTCTGCCATTACTCCTCATTCCCCTGCAGAGGGAATCTTGGAGAGCTCTTTCCTTTGTTGTGTGATAAAATCACATCACTGATTTTTGCCCTCCCGTTTCTGGTTTCTCTCTCAGTGCCTGCAAGGACTGGATTTTCTCCATTCCAACAACGTGATACACCGAGATGTGAAGAGCCTCAACATTCTCCTCAAAACGGATGGCTCTGTCAAGCTGGGTCAGTATATTCTTGGGCAGGTGCAGCGTTCCAGGGATATGTGGGCTGTGGGGCTGCTTTTGAGTGAGTGCCAACCCCCCCAAAATGGTGCTGGTGGCAGTGCAGGGAGCCTGTTGTGAGCTGAGCACACGGTGGCAACGTGCACAGACCAATGGCAAGGATCGAGCAGTGCACAGTGGCATTGCTCTGTGTGTGTCCCTTCCAGAGGGAGGGGGCTACAAGTCTAAAGCTTCAGGGGAAGAAAAGACACTGCTGGAGGCCGTGTAAAAAATGTGGGGATTTTTGAAGCAGCCAATGCCATATTTCCTTGGCTAAAGTCCTGAGGAAACAGAGCAGGGACAGTTGTCCAGGAGATTCAGCAGCACATTCTCCAACTTCAACTGGGCAATTCTTTTCCTTGCTTTCCTAATTGCACAGGATTCAAATAAAAACGGTCTTTTGCTTTCTCCCCAGCTGATTTTGGCCTCTCTGCTCAACTCACCTATGAGCAGAGTAGACGGAGATCGGTGACCGGGACTGCTTGGTGGATGGCGCCTGAAATTGCAAAAGCTGAGTCCTATGGCCCCAAAGCAGACATCTGGTCTTTTGGAATTGTGGGCATTGAAATGGTGGAAGGAGAACCTCCTTACGGGAATAAAGGTCCTCTCGTGGTAAGGTGTAAATACTCTCTGATCCCGCTGTCTTTCTCCCCCATCCCACGTTCTGTGTGCCATTGGACAAAATTCCATTGCCATCTGCTGGAACTACTTTCACCATGGTCCCTTTCTGAAAAAGTCCCGGCAGCACATCAGCATCTGCTGGGGTTTTGGTTGCATCCATGGGGGAACTCAAGCCTTAGCCCAGGCAGACAATCTCCCTTCTCAGGCAACATTGGGCTTTGGCTTAGAAGTCGTTCCAGCTCTTTTGGCCGTGTAGATGGCCCTACTAACAGGAAACAAGCATCTTAGAGCTGCTGTTCTCTTTCCTGAAATGAAGGAAAGAAACCCAAACCCAACAAAGTTTCTAAAGCAGTGGTTTGGAGAGAAGTGTACCCCCATTCTTCTCACAGGGAAACTTGCCTTAACTGAGGGATTTCCTTTCTTTACTTTTAATTACCATTGTTTTCAAGAACCAAGGAAAAAGCTTGATGACTTTTATAGCAGCTGTGCTTAAGGGACCAACAAGTGCTGCAGGGATGCTTTTCATGTCATACTCCTTGGAAATACTAGAGTGAGTTAGTAGAGCAAAGTCCCTCTTCCAACTAGCCTGTCAAGCTGGTCAGGTGAATCCTCGGAGAAGCAAAGGTGCTTTTGCTGATGTAGTTTCCACTAAGGAGGTCAGTCAATGAAATCAGCTGCCAGGGCAAGATCTGCTGGATGCTGGAAAAGCTGTGACTGCATCAGGCTTTGGGTTTTTTGTTGGTCCAGGAAAGTCATCTCTTCCTCTGTGCCACGGCAGAAACTGCCACTGCAGAGTGCAGCTGAAACAATGGGATCTGGGAGAGCAGTTCCAGATGTGAAAGAAGCAGCTGAGAGACTCGTCTTTCCTTTTTCTCCAGGCTCGATTCCTGATAGCCACCAAAGGGATCCCAGAGCTGCAGCAGCCCAAGCTCCTCTCCCCTTTGCTGCGTGACTTCCTGAGCTGCTGCCTGCAGAGAGACGAGGAGCGGCGCTGGTCTGCCAAGGAGCTGCTGCAGGTAAAATGCCAAGGGGCTGCAGGGGAAACAGTGTCCCAGGGACGGGCTCCTCCTGCACTGAAGTGCCAGGCATCAGATGAGCCTCGTCCTCCTCACCTCCACTCTTGGTGCTGTTCAAATGAGAACAGCCAGGAATCCTAGACTGGGCTGGGCTGGCAGGGACCTGTAAGCGTCATCTGGTCCAAGTGCCCTGCAATGAGCAGGGGCGTCTTTCAAGAGATCAGGATGCTCAGACCTGAAATATTTCCAGGCCTGGGACATTTAGCAGCTCTTGCAGTAAGCTGTGCCACTGTTGTCCCACTGTTGCTCCTTAGACCTACTCTGACTCAATCCCCATTTTCATTGAAAAAAAGATTACCCTTATTTTGGGGCTCTTAGCTTGGAAAGTAATGGTTCATTCTTGGCTTTTTTGTTTTCCTTTGTGCAGCATCCATTTGTAACATCGGCCAAGCCTACATCCAGCCTGGTGCCACTCATCCTTACCTTTAAGAGGTGGAAGGAGTTGACAGGAATGGACCAGTCACTTAAAAACTTTTTCTTCCATCACCAGCATCGTAGTGGATTGTAGAGTAGGATTTTAGCCTAGGATTGTAGGGTAGTATTTTGGCCTAGGATTGTAAATAAAGTTTCTGAAACCTCAAGTCATTTTGAAGATTCTCCTCCTTCTGAGCCTGTGAGAATGCTCAACATTTCCTTCTGAACTGTCCATTTTTGCTTAGAGGTGGAAAGTGACATTGATGCCTTCTTTGGTACGGTTTGAAGGGGGAGTAGGCTCTTCTTTCGTCATGCTCTCCGGACCGCAGTGCCTTTGGAATATGGCCCAGGGGCTGGGTTTTACCCAGCTGTGGCACTTGTGTTTGAGGCAGAAAGGGCAGTGGCATTTGCAGGCAGAACCAAAGGACGAGTGGGGCAGCCCAAATACCCTGTGCAGATGCAGGCCTTGAGCTCTGACTCGAGAGCATTTGGGTTGCTGCCACTTGCATTTGTATCCCTAAGTGCAATCTCTTTGTCTGGGGGAGAGTTTTGCCCAAGTGAGACAGCAGAAAGATCAGGGAGGCTGCTGGGAAAGGCGCAGAGCTGGTGCAGAGCTGTCAGCGGCTGCAGGGTGAGCCCAGGCCCTGCCTTGCCCAGGCTGGAGCCCCAGCAGAGCCCTGGCAGAGCCCGGAGCAGCCTGAGCCTGGGCAGAGGCAGCTGCAAGGAGGCCCTTGGAGCTGCAAGAGGCAGCAGCCCGGCCCTGGGTGCCTCTTGGGGGCCCCGGGCGAATCCTGCGCTCTCAGAGCCCAGCTGGCAGCCGGCTGCTCCCGAGGGGAAGCGTGGCCGTGCTGGGCACAGCACAGACCGGTGGCATCGGCCGTCCGGAGCGTGCACAGGAGCAGAGAAAGGCAAACCACAGCCGAGGGCTGCAGGCCTGGCTGAGGATTGCCACCCTTGTGCCGGCTGCCCTCTAACTCCTGGCCAAGGCGAGCAGTGTGTGCAGCGCTCTGGGCACAGGGGAGGGAGCCGGGCTGCTCCGCAGGCTCCGGCACAGGGCAGCCTCCTTCAGGCACGGCGCTTCTGCCGGGGGAAGCGAGGCCAGCGGCAGGCAGGGACAGCTTGTCAGGTCACATCTGCAGGAGCCGGGGCCTCACACGGCTCTGGGAGGAAGCGCCTGCAGTGCTGGAGTTGTGCACTGAGCCAGAGCAAAGGGGTGAAATGCAGAGTGTTCTGCAGAAATATTCCAGGGCGCCAGGCCAGCCTGCTTTGAGCTCTCTGGCACACAGCAAGCACTGTGCAATGCAGCCCTGAGCTGCTGGGAGAAGGGTGTTAGAAAGGAGCCAACTCTTAGATGAAATTAAATGGGGAAAAAGTCCTCAAAGCCAAAGAGAACTGTTTCTTAGGAAGGATTCCCCTGAGCTGGGTGTGTATCTCCCTCTCCCAAGAGCCAAACACACACACAACACACACAACACACACACAGAAAATGCTGCTTTTTACTGCCTTTCCCAGTCCAGGGTGAACCGTGTCCCCTTTCCCTTTGGCTGGGTAAAAGGAAACTTGTATTCTGTCCCCACCGCCTCCTTTTCTGTCCCCTCCCCTCTTCTCCTACTTCCCTTTTGGTTTGGTCTTCACGCTGGCCTTTCTCCCAGCTCACAGCAACACCCAACAAATCAACTAGAACCAATCCAAACCCTAAATAACAACCCCAAGAACCAACAGTTTTCGTTCTTTCTTCTAATAACCCTGCAGCTGCAGCAAAATATTACCTCCTATCTCACTGAGGGAATCGGGCATGAGCCTGTGGCTCGTGCTTGAGCAGTGAACTGATTTGGAAGGGAGCAGAAGGGTTTCAGTAGGCAGTTTGTGTTTTTCTTCTGAATTGCTGAAGGAAAGACACACTCTGGCTTCAGTCAGCAAAAACATTTTCAAGGTGCATTGAGGACATGCTTGTGAGCAATTCCCAGAGAAGGCAGGTTTTGAGAAAATGTTGAACTGTAACAAATTGTGAATTCCCTTTGCATTAACAGAGTGTTAAGCCCTCTATTCCTCCGGAGCAGTGATTGATGTGTGCAAGTGGCTACCTTAGCCTTGAGAATAGAGTAGTCTTCCTAAGAATGTAGCTGGAATGAATTCAAGGGGAAAAGAGTGGTTGTAGGAGGCTCTTGGGCATCAGAGGAGAATTGCAGGAATGGGATGTTCCCCAAATGACCACCTGAGACTCGCAAGAGAGCCCTACTCTCCTGTCAGTAACTTCTGAGAAGTGGTTTAAATATGTCAACTAATTTGAGGGAATGTTTAGCCTGTGAGTTTCAGCAAAGTAATGAGTAGGTCTTATTTCCATGGTTACAAATGAGTAGGTGGGATTTCTGGCTGAGCACGTGTTAGGAAAGTGATTCCCCACGCACCCAGCACTGAAATAAAGTCATGCCTCCTTTCTCACACCAAGCTGGCACCAGGGATCGGAGCCCTTCTTGGTAACTTTGATTTTAGTCGCTTCTATTGAAAGGTGAAAATGAAACCTTTTCCAGCTGTTCCCCTCGGGTTTACATTTCTGGGGGCCAAAGCTCTGTGCTGCAGGTGGCCCGGGTGTGTGCAGAGCAATGCAGCCTCCACAAAGCCCTTGGTTTCCCCACAAGTCGTCATGATTTGTTGCCAGGTGTGCCCAGCTGTGGCAGGAGAAAGAGCCCGCAGTGCAGTGGGCGCCGTGCCCTGCCCAGCCAGGGCTCTCTGGCACAGAGGAGCAGCAGCAGCACCTTTCAACCCACTCCTGCCCTGGCCTCACCTGGGACACAGAAGCCTCTGGAAATCAGCACCACCTGGCCCCTTCCCAGCCTGGAGCAGCTCCTGCTGGTGGGCACATCCTGCACTTCTACTGCTTCCGAACAGGAATCAAGGCACAGGGGGAGACGGACATACAGAGAAGCCCTGGGCTAGTGCAATAAATGGGCAAATGCATGGGGGAATGTGTTAGGAATCATTTCAGCTGTCATGCCAATCCTGCCTTCTCTCCTTTTCTCCCTTCACATTTCCTGTTCTTTTCCCTCTCACATTTCCACCCCTTCCCCCTCTCGAGTCTCACAGTTTTCCTCTCATGTTTGCCTCCCAAGTTTTACTTATTTTCCCCACCCTTTTCAGCTCCCTTTCCTCATGCTTTGCCTCTCACATTTCCCCAACTTCCCGCTTTTTCCTGCTTTTTTGTTCTCTCACGATTCTCACAATTTTCCCCTCACTTATCCTGCCCTTTTCTCCCCTCATGCTTTTCTCCTTTCCTCAGTCATTTTTCTCCAAGTTGTCTCCTCATGTTTCTCACTTTTGCCCTCATGTTTCCCAGGCTTTCCCTCTTACATTTCTCCCACTTTTCCCCTCACGTTCATCATTCTTTTCCCCTCATGTTGCTTCTACTTTTCCTCTAGCATTTTCTGCCCTTTTTTCACTCCTGTTTTCTGCCACTTTTCCCATCCAACTTCCCACCCTTTTTTTCCCCCTAATGTTTTCTGCCTTTTTCTGCCCTCTGGTTTCTCCCTCTTTTCCCCTCAGGATTCTCACAATGTTCCCCTCACATTTGCTGCCTGTTTCTCTCTCTCTGCCAGTAATTTTCTCCCTCTCTTCCCCTCACATTTCCCTCCATTTTTTCCTCTATGTTTTTCAGCCTTCCCTGATCATGTTTCTTAGAATTTTCCCATCATATTTCCTGCCTTTTCCTCCTCTCACCTTCCTCTCCTACTTTCACTCACATCTTCACCATTTTCCCCTCAGTTTTCTCAGCCTTTCCCACTCAGGTTTCCTTCCCTTTTCCTCCCTCACACTTCCCTCCTTTTTCCACTCCCATTTCTCACACTTGTCACCTCATGTTTTCTGCCTTTTTTCCCCTCACATTTCTTAACCCACTGCTTCCTGTCAGTGACTCTTCCTCTTCAGTAGTTGATGAGCTTCTTTTCTTCTTTCCTGCAATCCCCTCCTCCAAAGAATGGGTGCCAGAGCAGCGCTCCAAGAAGCCCCTGCCCGTGTGTCTGCTGAACAGAATGGCTGTGCTCGACTTGAACAATCTCGTGAAGAACAACCTAAACTGCAGTGGACTTTCAATTCCCTCTGTTCTTCATAGTGTTCTAAAGAAATGGGTACCCTGAGGGATACAGGTCGCAGGTGAGCAGCCGCTGCACCATCCGCCTCAAGCAGATCCCATCTCCGTTTTCATCATCTCACAGTGACTGTGACTCCTGCCTGGACGAAACCACTTGTGATGCTGCTTGATGCTAATTGAAGTCCACGTGGACATTCCCAGCACTTTTTCCTGCACTTTCTGCCCACCAAGCAGAAATGGAGCTTTTTAGAAGCTTCTTACAGTGACACCTGAAAGAGCAGTGCTGCCGTCAGCACGTTCCCAGCCTTTCTTCCCTGGGAATATTTCTTTCCCAGAGCCAGCCTCACACCCTGTGTGCCCCGTAGGAAAAGTGCTTTCCCTACAAAGCTGAAGGGATTTCCAGGGAGTCCCACCCAGCAGAAAATGCCTGAGAGGGGCTGTGGATGGTGTCCAGCAGCTCCTCGTGGCCCAGCAACCTTCCCCAAACACCGAGCGCTTCCAGGAAACGGGAAAGAAACACACATCCCTTGGGCCTGGGAAGAGGGTCTGGCTGAATCTCTGCTCCTCACACACATCTTCAGGGGAAGGAGAAAAATAAACGGGCTCCAAACAGGATAAATGGCTCCCTGCGGGGCTTGGCTGGGGGTTTATCCTACAGCCACAGCATCCCAGTCCCAATGGATGCAGGGCCTGGCTCAATCCCAGTTTGGGGCTGGAAGAAAAGCACCAACAATCAGCTTTGCTGAGGCAGCAGCCTGTGGTGGAGCTGTGAGAAAACCTTGGTGCTGTTGCAATGTTTTCCTCGTTGCTTTTGTGCGCTCTGCAAACAGATTTGGCAAGCAGGCATTGTTACCCTGGGATCCTCCTCCAGGATTTATTGGGGGTGTTTAATACCTGCCACAACCACCCTGCATTTCCCTGAGCTGGCACTAAATGCTGGCCCTGAAGTGACAATTTATGGTTGGGTCTGTTGTCTCAGGATAAACCACAAAGCCAATAATGGTTGTAAAAGTGCCGCTCCCAAAGCGTCCCACTCCCAAAGAGTCCCGTTCCCAAACTGTCCCAAAATGTCCCATTCCCAGTGTCCCATTCCCAAAGTGTCCCATTCCCAAAGAGTCCCATTCCCACAGTGTCCAATTCCCAAAGTGTCTCCACTCCCAAAATGTCCCAATGTGTCCCACTCCCAGTGTCCCATTCCCAGTGTCTCACTCCCAAAGTATCCCGTTCCCAAAGTGTCCCACTCCCAGTGTCCCCTTCCCAGTGTTCCACTCCCAGGGCCTGGGGAAGCTCCTGCTGGTCATTCCCATCACCTCCCAGCTGAGGGACAAGGAAGAAAACCCAGGGATAAAATGTCTGCAACTCCTGTTCTGATAACAGCTGGGAAGGTGCTTTAGCCCCCAGGCACTGCTGCCTCCAATCCAGGTTATCTTTGGGTTGGAATCATGGAATTTGGGATGGAAGGACCTTCAAGCCCCACCCTGCCACGGGCAGGGACACCTCCCACTGTCCCAGGGGCTCCAACCTGGCCTTGGACACTCCCAGGGATCCAGGGGCAGCCACAGCTGCTCTGGGAATTCCAGCCCAGCCCTCCCCACCCTCCCAGGGAGGAATTCCTTCCCAAGATCCCATCTAAATCTCTCCTCCTGTAGTTTAAAGCCATTCCCCCTTGTCCTGGTGCTCCAGGTCCTTGTCCAAGGTCCCTCTGCAGCTCTTTCAGGCTCCCTTGTGGTCTTGGAAGGCCCCAATGAAATCTCCCCAGGTCTTTCTCTTCTCCAGGCTGGACAGCCCCAACCCCCGGTCTGAGCAAAGTCTCCTGCAGCCAGCTGCAGAAAAACGCAAAAATATCCAACAACTTCTCCAATTCTGCATTTTTAGTTAATGAAACAGATTGACGAGGGAAAACCCAAATTGCTTTATCAGCAAGGCTGAGCTGAACCAGCCCCTCCTAAACTCCTGCCCCTTCCTTGCTTTGGAAACACAGCAAATGGAAAGATGGAAACAGATGGAAACACAGCAAAAAACAAAAAAAGGAAGGATTAATTTGGTTTGATTTTTGGTATTGACCTTCTACCCCCTCACATTTCTTTTAGCACACTGTCACGATCCACTCACACAAGCGGGGTTCGTGATGGTTCGTTTTAGGGATCTCAGAGCGCAAAAGACACAGTGGGGGACAAACTCAGTTTACTCAATCACAAATGCACCTTTATTTAGTGCCAACAAATGCGATAGTGGGGAGAGAAAAGAGAATAGTAAGAAAGACAGAAAAAGAGGGGAAGGGGATTATAGCTACCAACATGGAGGGTCGAGTCCTCGAGGCTTTTGAAGATGCCTATAGACGCGATCTTCTCCAGTGGGGAGATCTCAAAAGTGAGCGGGAGTCTCCAGGGTTTTTATAGTCCTCTCCGAAGCGACAGGCAGTTGGCCAAAAAGGTGGGGGAAATCATTGCAGTGTGTTCATTTAGAGAACTCAGAACAAGTCGGTCGTCAGCAGGTACAGTGTCAACCAGTCCAAGTCAGCAGGTGCAGTGTCAGCAGGCGCGGTCACTTCACCGTGACTTGCCCATTGTTTCTGCTCAGGTTCTGATGTTCCCATATGGGTGCTGGGTGTTTTCCATCAAACACACCTGCAGGCAGCACTTGGCCAACATCCCACCTCAGCCAGGCCAGAACTCCTGTGTTGAGATTTTCAAGTCCCTTTTAGGGGTTTCAGTCTCTGTCCTTGACGATGGTCGTGAGGCAGATGAGGGATCTTCAGACCGTCTCTTGCACCACCCCGTGACTCATGATTGTCGTCAAGAGAGCTCCTTCTGCAGGGTTCCGTAGTCTTGCGAAGTCTTCAGGACTCGTCCATGTTAGTAGCATATCCCGGAAAAAAAAAGAGACAGTAGAGAGTGTGTGTGAAAGAAAGAGTGAGAAAGAGGAAAAAATAGAAAAAGGAAATAGAAGCAAAACAAAATGAATCAATATTGATTAAAACAATTTCTTCAAAATAAACAAAACAAATCATAAAATTCCTTAAAGTTATAACAATTTTCAAACAAAAGCTTAATTTTGATTAAAATATAACATAATTAAAACAAACAACAATAATCAAAACAAGCAACCAACAATTTCAAATTAATCTGCTATTGGAGGTCTAATTTTCGCTGTTTGGGTAGTACATCTCATGTCAATAACTTTGGGAGTGTCTCTTGCAAAAGGGGTCTTGACTAAACTGTGTGCTTCCATTATAGATGCCAAGTGTGTCAACTTCTTCATCATTTTCCAATTTAGGATGTATAAAATGACTGATAAGACAAAACCAATCAAAACCAAAATCAAAAGAACAACAATGGGATGACACACTTTGTTCAGGATACCTGTGGCAGTAGGTAACCACCCAAAAAGGGTATCCCACCACCTGTGTTCAGCATCTTTTCTTACCCTTTCCATGACATGATGTATTTCTCTCACATTGTGATGAATAGTTACCAGGGTTTTCTCTCTGTTTTTCTTGATCTTTTCCAAAATCTCATTTAAGTCCTGATGAAGCAACAATTGCTTCACTAAAGTAAAATTCATCCCAATAAGGGGAGGCAATAATTTGTGCATCACTGTATAATCAGATTGTAAAAGGTGATAAGAGGTAACTGGGCCTATGTACAAAAAATCACATCCTGTAATTGTAGTAAAGTTACAAACACAATAATTTGAGTGATTCTTAAGATTCACCACTATTTCTTCTACAAACACTACATCACAAGCAGTTTTAAAGCATGCACACCCATTGCCTATATATATTAGCACTGTTTCAGAAGTCTGGTTAGGGTGAATTTCAAAGTGGCAGATATTTTGTTCTGTGTTCAAACAAATGTCTTGAGCTATGATTGCATTAACAATATCAAGTGTACCAAAACATTACATATGGTTATTACAAAAGCTGTAACTGTGTTGGTATTGGGGTTATAGGTAAAGTTGACCAATTTCTACCAGGATTGGAATTCCTTTTCAAAATCATTTGCATTGTCCCAAATTATTTTCCGAATTTCAGTAGGAAAAGTGCCTTCTTCTTCCCTTATGATTGAGGCAACAACTGTCTGCATCCAAAGCTGTGTCTGGATGCAGCTAAGAGCCAAAAAACCACTGTTTTGTGTAGCACCAAGAGCATCAATTATCATTTTGTGATCATTCACATTCACCTTTTCCCAATTTGGTAATATGTTTGATAGCAACCACTGATGTGTCCCCAAAGCCAATAAGGATAACTGCAATGGTTTCTGTAATTTGGTCAAATCCCTAGTTTTGGCAGCCAATTTTTTCATTAATACTTCTAAAAATTCCCAATTTAAAATATTTATCATGGTTTATATGGCCTTCATGTCCCTCGGAGTTCTCCTGTGAAAAGTAAGCACAACAGAATCTGCCACCAGAAGGCAGAAAGTTAGAATGATGGAAATTCTCCAGTGTGCATTTATTCGATACTCTTTCCCTAGAGCATCAAAGGTTACCCATGGGTATTCGTTCAGAGGGAGTTTTAGCACTAGTGGTACCTCTCCCACTGTGGGGAAGTCCACCAAAACACGTTGTCCAGGGTAATGTGCTGGATTCTTGGAATCGCTTGGTCCCTGTAGTGAGGGGAATATGCTTAGAGCTGTTGGGCCAAAAGGAAAAGCATCAGTAAACCAAGGAATTGCTGACTGTTTGGGAGAAAAGGGAGGGGTAATGACTGAGGCAGGTTTGTCTTGGATGCTATCCAAGTTTTCTGCTTCTTGTACTGCCAGTTTTTTTCCACAGCTCTTTCAGTTATTGAGAAGATGTTACAATAATATTCAATCTGAGCACACCACTTTCTTACTGAGGCTGTCTGGGCCACCCCGTCAGCTGGGGGAGTCCCAGTAGTGACTGACTTAAAAACTTGGAAAGGCCCTCTCCAAACAACTGGTTGTTGTGGTACAATCTTCTCTACTTCTATGAGAACTAGGCTAACCACAAACAAGCCTTTTTCCCAGATAATATACCTCTTTTCAGCATCTCTGAAACCACGGGAATAAAAACCAACAGGCCATGTCGGACCCTCAGGACCCCACTGCCATATGTGTACTGACAACCCTGAGGAAGCAAATCCCCATTCTACCTGAAAAGGATCTGTTGGGTGGATCGGGCCTAGGGCCTGATGAGCTGTGGCTTCAAAAATCAACAGTTGTAATGCTTCTTCCTGAGAAGGGCTCCAGTCCCATTTTACTCCCTTTCTCAACAAATCATCAAGAGGCCTGGCAAAAATTGAAAAATCTGGAATGTGTTTTCCCCAAAACACTAATAATCCCAAGGCATGCTGTAGATCTTTCCTGGACTCAGGCACTTTAATTTGATCTAAGGTTAGAGTGTCTGGTGGGATACATGCCATACCTCCTTTCCACCAGATTCCTAAAAATTTCACTTCTTGAAAAGGTTTTTGTATTTTCTCTGAGGGGATTTGCAAACCAAGGCTTTCTAAGGGAGAAATTATTTTCTGTTGAACATCTCTCTCTTGCTGTGTCCCATTGTTTAAAACTTGTGCTAGGGAGTGCTGTGGCTTGTTGCCCAAGGCTTGCGGAAGAGGAGGTGCGCTGGGCTGTCGGTTGGATGATTCCAACACAATAGGTTTGGGACAGGGTCAATTGGAAATTATTTTAGCCAATTTATCATACAGCAATTTATCCATTACTTCTCGTGGAACTCCCCTTTTCAGTCCTAGCAACCACAGTTGCTGCCGGTTTGAAATTTGTTTTCCCTTTTCTGGTATTTCATTAGGAGAGGCAATGTGCCTGACTCCTCTGGGTTTTTCTGGTTTGTCCTCTGAGTATTTCACTGGTCCATATTTTCTACTGTAACTTATTAACTCCTCTGCTACCTCACTCCATGTCCAAACTTTATGACTGCTGTTAGATTGTGTGCTAGGAGTTGTAAAAGGTGAGGAGTCAGTGGAACCAGTTTGATCTCTTGTATGGCCAAGAAATCTTTCAAGTCAATCTACCGGAGTGATAGATGCTATTGTTTTTGGAAGAAAAATTGCTGTTGGTTTAAGAGACTCTGGCAAACCTCGAATGAGGGGGGTCATAATCTCAGGTTTGACAGGCTGTTGCATTGGCGACTCACAGCCAGAGATTAATTTTCTTTCCTGTATCATTTGCAAGCATGCAGCTTTGTGTATGTTTTCTAGGAGTTGCTCTGAGGTGCCGACTATTGCCAGAGGGTCGCCCGTCTCTAGGGGGTTTAACCCCCCTGCCCAGTGAGCTGCACGCTGTGTCAGGGACCATGGAGCATGTGTGTTTCCTGTTGTTAAGAAAACTCCATGTCCCCATGTCTTGGTTTAGGAAGACAGGTATCTGCTAGGTAAAATTACAATCAGAGGCTCTTTGGCAAAGATTTGGGAAATAGGAATAGCAGTTCTTTACTAGTATGTAATACAAAGCAAACAAACACAAAAAACTCCCCCCCCACCAAACAACTACAGCATTAATGACAAACGACAACAGTACCGAGAACCTTGAGGGCTTTGTTTCACAAAACCCAGGGCAGTTTGGTTTCGCTGTCCCTGCAGGATCCTCAGAGCACCAAGCTGGAACAGTGGAAAAGTCCCGGGCTGGTAGCTGGGATGGCAGGGTGTCCCGGCAGGCAGGGGCAGGATGTCCCGGCAGCGCAGGGGGTGCAGGGTGACACTGCAGCAAGAGGAGCAGCGCCGAAGGAGCCGAAGGCGAGGCAGGGCCTGGACCAGCTCCCGCAGGTGGCAGGGAAAACTCAGGATTCAGGTCGAACTGGTGATAGTAGATTTCCCAGGACTGGATCCCTTTGGCCACAGTGAAACTCCTCCAGCCAGCAACAGCCGTTCTCTGCTCGGCGTGCTCTGCGGCGGCTGAGATCCTCGAGGAGCGGCAGACACGCGTCTCCCCGAACGCCGGAGAAAGAAAAGCACGCAGCTGCCTCAAGCTTTGTCTTTTACCTGCGTTATCTCCCCCTTCCACCTTTTGTCCACCTCTTTGTTTCGGTTAAGTACTCTCCACTATCCAACACTTGGTCTCCTTGGTAACTTGTGGGGAAAAAATTCTTTAGAGAAAAAAAAAGAACAAACCTATCCCCCAACATTATCCACCCCGAATTTTTTTCCCATACCAACATATTACATTGAGTTTTAACTGTTAAAAATACATATATATATGCAAATATGGATACAGCCACATTGTCATGGGTAGTTCACCCCAAAACAAGGTCCCCTTGAGGTATGCATCGGGTCTCTCCATCCTTTTGCATCACCCACCAGGTGCAACCTGGTCCCTGAGCGAAGACAACCCCATGGATGGGATTGTCTTTGCTGGAGGCAGGATTAATCCAAACAGTTTTTCCCAGCATACCTCTCATGTGTACCACTGGAACCTTATCTCCGTCTGTCTTTTGCAAGGGCTCAGATTGGGCAGGACCTGCTCGGTTGGTGGAACCTCGAGTGTTCACCAACCAGGTGGCCTTTGCTAAATTAATATCCCAATTCTTGAAGGTTCCCCCACCCAGTGCCTTCAAGGTAGTTTTAAGCAGGCCATTGCACCGTTCAACTTTCCCGGCCGCTGGTGCATGATAAGGAATATGGTACACCCACTCAATGCCATGTTCTCTAGCCCAGGTGCTTATAAGACTATTCTTGAAATGAGTCCCATTGTCCGACTCGATTCTCTCAGGGGTGCCATGTCTCCACAGGACTTGTTTTTCCAGGCCCAGGATGGTGTTCCGGGCAGTAGCATGAGGCACAGGGTAGGTCTCCAACCATCCAGTGGTGGCTTCCACTATGGTTAGCACATAGCGCTTGCCCTGGCGGGTTTGGGGAAGGGTGATGTAGTCAATCTGCCAGGCTTCCCCATATTTATATTTGGACCACCGCCCACCATACCATAAGGGCTTCACCCGCTTGGCTTGCTTGATTGCAGCACATGTCTCACAGTCATGGATAACCTGAGAAATACTGTCCATGGTTAAATCCACTCCTCGGTCTCGGGCCCACTTATAAGTGGCATCTCTGCCCTGATGACCAGAGGCATCATGGGCCCATCGGGCTAGGAACAACTCTCCCTTGTGTTGCCAATCTAAATCTATCTTTGACACTTCTATCTTGGCAGCCTGATCTACCTGCTTGTTGTTTTGGTGTTCCTCATTAGCCCGACTCTTGGGAACATGGGCATCTACATGGCGGACTTTCACAGGCAGCTTCTCTACACGAGTGGCAACGTCCTTCCATTCATCAGCAGCCCAGATTGGTTTTCCTCTACGCTGCCAGTTGGCCTTTTTCCACCTTTCCAGCCAGCCCCACAGAGCATTGGCTACCATCCACGAATCAGTGTAGAGGTAGAGCTTTGGCCACTTCTCTCTTTCAGCAATGTCAAGGGCTAATTGAACAGCTTTGAGTTCAGCAAGCTGACTTGATCCCCCGTCTCCTTCAGTGGCTTCTGCAACCTGTCGTGTGGGGCTCCATACGGCTGCTTTCCACTTACGGTTCATTCCCACGATGCGACAGGAACCGTCAGTGAAAAGAGCGTAGTGTGTTTCTTCTGCTGGCAGTTGGTTGTACGGAGGAGCTTCTTCAGCCCGTGTCACTGGTTCCTGCTCCTCTTCGTCCGTGAGACCGAAGTTTTCTCCTTCCGGCCAGTTTGTAATTATCTCCAAAATCCCAGGGCGATTTGGGTTTCCAATACGGGCACGCTGTGTGATGAGGGCAGTCCATTTGCTCCATGTGGCATCGGTGGCATGGTGCGTGGAGGGAGCCTTTCCTTTAAACATCCACCCCAGCACTGGTAGTCGGGGTGCCAAGAGGAGTTGTGCTTCTGTGCCAATCACTTCTGAGGCGGCTTGAACTCCTTCATAGGTGGCCAAGATCTCCTTCTCTGTGGGAGTGTAGTTGGCTTCAGATCCTCTGTAACTTCGACTCCAGAATCCCAGTGGTCGGCCTCGGCTCTCCCCTGGCACCTTCTGCCAAAGGCTCCAGGACAAACTGTTGTTCCCAGCTGCAGAATAAAGCACATTCTTCACATCTGGTCCCATCCTGACTGGGCCAAGGGCTACTGCATGAGCAATCTCCTGCTTGATCTGGGCAAAGGCGTGTTGCTGTTCAGGGCCCCAGTGGAAATTGTTCTTCTTGTGGGTAACCAGGTAGAGAGGGCTCACGATCTGACTGTACTCAGGAATGTGCATCCTCCAAAAACCTATGGCTCCTAGGAAAGCTTGTGTTTCCTTTTTGCTGGTCGGTGGAGACATTGCTGTGATCTTATCAATGACCTCAGTGGGGATCTGCCGCCGTCCATCTTGCCACTTTACTCCCAGGAACTGGATCTCTCTGGCAGGTCCCTTGACTTTGCTCTTCTTGATGGCAAACCCGGCTTTCAGCAAAATCTGGATGATCCTCTCTCCTTTCTCGAACACTTCAGCTGCAGTCTTTCCCCACACAATGATGTCATCGATGTACTGTAGATGTTCCGGAGCCTCACCCTTCTCCAGTGCAGCCTGGATCAGCCCATGGCAGATGGTGGGGCTGTGTTTCCACCCCTGGGGCAGCCGGTTCCAGGTGTACTGCACGCCCCTCCAGGTGAAAGCAAACTGAGGCCTGCATTCTGCAGCCAGAGGAATGGAGAAAAATGCATTGGCAATGTCAATAGTGGCATACCACCTTGCTGCCTTGGACTCCAGCTCGTACTGAAGTTCCAGCATGTCCGGCACAGCAGCGCTCAGCGGTGGAGTCACTTCATTCAATGCACGATAGTCCACAGTCAGTCTCCATTCTCCATCAGACTTGCGCACAGGCCAGATGGGGCTGTTGAAGGGTGAGTGGGTTTTGCTGACCACCCCTTGGCTCTCCAGCTCACGGATCATCTTGTGGATGGGGATCACGGCGTCCCGATTTGTCCGATACTGCCGACGGTGCACTGTCGAGGTGGCAACAGGTACTTGTTGTTCTTCTCCCTTCAGGAGTCCCACTGCAGATGGGTTCTCTGATAGTCCCGGCAAGGTGTTCAACTGCTTAATGTTCTCTGTCTCCACGGCAGCTATTCCAAAAGCCCATCTGAGTCCTTTAGGGTCTTTATAATATCCATTCCTGAGGAAGTCTATGCCCAGAATACATGGAGCCTCTGAGCCGGTCACAATCGGAAGTTTCTGCCACTCCTTCCCGGTCAGGCTCACCTCGGCTTCAACCAGAGTCAGTTCCTGTGATCCCCCCGTCACCCCGGCAATGGAAATCGGTTCTGCCCCCACATGTCCCGATGGCATTAGAGTACACTGCGACCCAGTATCTACCAAAGCTTCATATTTTTGTGGCTCTGATGTGCCAGGCCATCGAATCCACACAGTCCAAAAAACCCGATTTTCCCGTGCCTCTTCCTGGCTAGAGGCAGGGCCCCTCTAGCACTGGTTATTATTCCCTTCCTGGACATACATGGTAGAGGTTCCTTCGAGGGAATCTGACACAGCATTCCCACCTCCGTAATACCTGGCAGCTTGCTCATGGGAGGCTGAGGCTACCTTCATTCTAGTGGAACTCCCTCTGTTAACGTTTCTCTCCTTGAGCTCACGTACCCGTGCTGCCAGGACAGAAGTAGGTTTCCCATGCCACGCTCCCATGTCCTCCCCATGGTCCCGCAGATAAAACCACAGGTCAGCTCGAGGGGTGTACCCTCTCTCTCTCGCTGGGGGATGTTGGGCTCTGATTCTGGGGCCTGTGACTCGCACCGGTGCTACATGGGAACTGTTCCTTCTCATCTCCTCTCTTATTTCCCTCATCTCCTCTTTGAGTTCCTTCACCACCGCAGAGACATGAGCCTGCATTGGGCCACTGGTCATACTTTCATAATTTCTGAGCTTGTTGGCAACAGAACCCACTGTCTCTCGGTTATCCTCGGCATTAATTGTTGCGATGAATGTGGCGTATTGGGATGGTCCATGAGTTGCCAGATTCCACAACATGTGCCCTGTGCATTTAACCTTGTCGGGGTCATTATCATGCTGTCCGGTCTTCCCAAAAAGTACTTCCAATACTGCCACTTCTCTCAACTGTTGGATTCCTTCCTCAAGGGTCTTCCATCGCATTCTATTGTTGTGCTCTTGCATTCTGTCTCTGTGGACAAATCTCTCTCTCACACTCATTAGAAGTCGTTCCCAAAGGGGAAGGGGCCTTTGCTCTCTTACAAATACCTGATTTATACCTGAATCCTGGGTCAAGGGTCCCAAATTCCTTGCTTCAGCACTATCCAGTTGCACACCTGTACCCATAAGGTCCCAGACTCGAAGTAGCCAGGCTGTATAAGCCTCACGTCCTCGTCGTACAGTATCTTTTTGCAGATTACGTAGACTTTCATATGTCAGGGACTCAGTGATGATTTCAACCTGTGGCTCTTCTGTGGACTGTGAGGACCCTCCTTTCTTATCCTTAATAACAGGATCTGACGATTTCACTTTACACTTCCTTGTTTCCACAGGGGCGACTGCTGCTGGCTGTGGCTGCTCTTGTGGTTCAGCTGGAACCTGGACAGTTGTAATGTCTGTGGGTTCTACTGCTGCACTATCAGTCTCTGCCTTCTCGGGGCAGGGGGAGGGTTTTTCATGAGCTGGGGAAATGTACTCCTTCAGTATCTGGCCCATCTCATGCATTTCTTTTACCAGAACCTCAACCCAATCCGGGTGGGTCCTTTCTGAGGCAGGCTGTGGGGCAGAGTCAGGCTCTGGGGTATCATCCTTATTTTGTGGGGTAGGTATCAGGGTGGTTATCTAGGTCAATCTTCCCTTATCTCTGAATGCTAAATAGAATATGCATATTAGCAGCACCAGCCATTGTATGATATCATTAGCATTCAGAGAGGATTTAAACCTTTCAAAAACTGGTGGGGCAGACCTAAAGAGATGGGTAAAGGGTTGGGAAAAAAAAACCTCCCCCGGTGTCATTTCTTTACAGTAGGTACTATTGTTAAAGTAACTCCAAAAACACACAGTTAGTGTACAATAGCCCTGAATCCATGTGCCTGCCTTCCAGAGGAAATTAAAAATCCATGAGTTTTTCACCTTATTAAGCCATAAAATAAACTGGATGACAGTCACAGTAGCCTTAGTTATAGGGCTCATGTTTAGATAAGGGCCTGCAAATGGAAGGAATACAGCCACAACCACATGCCACCCAAACCAGGCTAAGTTAGACCACATGATGCAGCCTAATGAGGTTTTTATATTTAACGCACACAAAAGAAAGTACTAGGTTAGTTAAGAATTGCTATTTCTCTTCCCTTTTCTTTTCTCAGTGCCCTCAAGCGCCACGTTGGGCGCCAAAATCTGTCTTGGTTTGGGAAGACAGGTATCTGCTAGGTAAAATTACAATCAGAGGCTCTTTGGCAAAGATTTGGGAAATAGGAATAGCAGTTCTTTACTAGTATGTAATACAAAGCAAACAAACACACAAAAAAAAAAACACCTCCCCCCCCCACCAAACAACTACAGCATTAATGACAAACGACAACAGTACTAAGAATTTTGAGGGCTTTGTTTCACAAGACCCAGGGCAGTTTGGTTTCGGTGTCTCTGCAGGATCTTTAGAGCACCAAGCTGAAACAGTGGAAAAGTCCTGGGCTGGGAGCTGGGAAGGCAGAGTGTCCCGGAAGACAGGGGCAGGATGTCCCGGCAGCGCAGGGGGTGCAGGGTCACGCTGTAGCAAGACAAGCAGCGCCGAAGAAAACCGAAGGAGAGGAAGGGCCTGGACCAGCTCCCCGCGGGTGGCCGGCAAAACTCAGGATTCAGGCCGAACTGGTGATAGTAGATTTCCAACGACTGGATCCCTTTGGCCACAGTCAAACTCCTGTTAGCAGCACGGAAAGTGCTTCTCCTAGCCTGGGAAGCGAGGAAAACGCCGTTTGGCCGCGCCTAGTGCACTCTCCGGCGGTTCACTCCCAGGCAGGCTTGGAACAGCGTTAAACGCTGTTTCCGAGCTCTCCACAGGCAGAGAAGCTGTTTGCAGCACGGAAAGTGCTCCTCCTAGCCTGGGAAGCGAGAAAACGCCGTTTGGCCGCGTCTAGTGCACTCTCCGCCGGTTCGCTTGCAGGCAGGCTGGGAACAGCGTTAAACGCTGTTTCCGAGCTCACCACAAGCAGAGAAGCTGTTTGCAGCACGGAAAGTGCTACTACTAGCCTGGGAAGCGAGCAAAAGCCGTTTGACCGTGACTAGTGCACTCTCCGGCGGTTCGCTTGCAGGCAGGCTTGGAACAGCGTTAAACGCTGTTTCCGAGCTCTCCACAAGCAGAGAAGCTGTTTGCAACACGGAAAGTGCTTCTCTTTGCCTGGGAAGCGAGAAAGCGCCTTTTGGCCGCACCTAGTCCTCTCAGAGGCTGCATGCTGCTGGCTGGCTGCGAACAGCGGCTAGGCGCGGTTTCCGAGCTCTCCACAAGCAGAGAAGCTGTTTGCAGAACGGAAAGGGCTTCTCTTAGCCTGGGAAGCGAGGAAAACGCCTTTTGGCCGCGCCGAGTGCTTTCTCCGGCAGTACGCCGCAGGTTGGCTGCGAACGGCGGGAGGCGCGGTTTCCAAGCTCTCCACAAGCAGAGAAGCTGTTTGCAGCATGGAAAGTGCTTCTCCTAGCTTGGGAAGCGAGCAAACGCCGTTTCGCCGCGCCTAGTGCACTCTCCGGCGGTTCGCTTGCAGGCAGGCTTGGAACAGCGCTAGGCACCGTTACCGAGCTCTCCACAAGCAGAGAAGCTGTTTGCAGCACGGAAAGTGCTTCTCCTAGCCTGGGAAGCGAGAAAACGCCGTTTGGCCGCGCCTAGTGCACTCTCCGGCGGTTCGCTCGCAGGCAGGCTTGGAACAGCATCAAACGCTGTTTCCGAGCTCCCCAAAAACAGAGAAGCTGTTTGCAGCACGGAAAACGCTTCTCCTAGCCTGGGAAGCGAGAAAACGCCGTTTGGCCGCGTCTAGTGCACTCTCCGCCGGTTCGCTTGCAGGCAGGCTCGGAACAGCGTCAAACGCTGTTCCCGAGCTCCCCACAAGCAGAGAAGCTGTTTGCAGCACGGAAAACGCTTCTCCTAGCCTGGGAAGCGAGAAAACGCCGTTTGGCCGCGTCTAGTGCACTCTCCGCCGGTTCGCTTGCAGGCAGGCTTGGAACAGCGTCAAACGCTGTTTCCGAGCTCCCCACAAGCAGAGAAGCTGTTTGCAGCACGGAAAACGCTTCTCCTAGCCTGGGAAGCGAGAAAACGCCGTTTGGCCGCGTCTAGTGCACTCTCCGCCGGTTCGCTTGCAGGCAGGCTTGGAACAGCGTCAAACGCTGTTTCCGAGCTCCCCACAAGCAGAGAAGCTGTTTGCAGCACGGAAAACGCTTCTCCTAGCCTGGGAAGCGAGAAAACGCCGTTTGGCCGCGTCTAGTGCACTCTCCGCCGGTTCGCTTGCAGGCAGGCTTGGAACAGCGTCAAACGCTGTTTCCGAGCTCCCCACAAGCAGAGAAGCTGTTTGCAGCACGGAAAACGCTTCTCCTAGCCTGGGAAGCGAGAAAACGCCGTTTAGCCGCGTCTAGTGCACTCTCCGCCGGTTCGCTTGCAGGCAGGCTTGGAACAGCGTCAAACGCTGTTTCCGAGCTCCCCACAAGCAGAGAAGCTGTTTGCAGCACGGAAAACCCTTCTCCTAGCCTGGGAAGCGAGAAAACGCCGTTTGGCCGCGTCTAGTGCACTCTCCGCCGGTTCGCTTGCAGGCAGGCTTGGAACAGCGTCAAACGCTGTTTCCGAGCTCCCCACAAGCAGAGAAGCTGTTTGCAGCACGGAAAACGCTTCTCCTAGCCTGGGAAGCGAGAAAACGCCGTTTGGCCGCGTCTAGTGCACTCTCCGCCGGTTCGCTTGCAGGCAGGCTTGGAACAGCGTTAAACGCTGTTTCCGAGCTCCCCACAAGCAGAGAAGCTGTTTGCAGCACGGAAAACGCTTCTCCTAGCCTGGGAAGCGAGAAAACGCCGTTTGGCCGCGTCTAGTGCACTCTCCGCCGGTTCGCTTGCAGGCAGGCTTGGAACAGCGTCAAACGCTGTTTCCGAGCTCCCCACAAGCAGAGAAGCTGTTTGCAGCACGGAAAACGCTTCTCCTAGCCTGGGAAGCGAGAAAACGCCGTTTGGCCGCGTCTAGTGCACTCTCCGCCGGTTCGCTTGCAGGCAGGCTTGGAACAGCGTCAAACGCTGTTTCCGAGCTCCCCACAAGCAGAGAAGCTGTTTGCAGCACGGAAAGTGCTCCTCCTAGCCTGGGAAGCGAGAAAACGCCGTTTGGCCGCGCCTAGTGCACTCTCCGGCAGTTCGCTTGCTGGCAGGCTTGGAACAGCGTTAAACGCTGTTTCCGAGCTCACCACAAGCAGAGAAGCTGTTTGCAGCACGGAAAGTGCTTCTCTTAGCCTGGGAAGCGAGAAAGCGCCTTTTGGCCGCGCCTAGTACTCTCAGAGGGTGCATGCTGCTGGCTGGCTGCGAACAGCGGCTAGGCGCGGTTTCCGAGCTCTCCACAAGCAGAGAAGCTGTTTGCAGAACGGAAAGGGCTTCTCTTAGCCTGGGAAGCGAGAAAACGCCTTTTGGCCGCGCCTCGTGCATTCTCCGGCAGTACGCCGCAGGTTGGCTGCGAACAGAGGTAGGCGCGGTTTCCAAGCTCTCCACAAGCAGAGAAGCTGTTTGCAGCATGGAAAGTGCTTCTCCTAGCCTGGGAAGCGAGCAAACGCCGTTTAGCCGCGTCTAGTGCACTCTCCGCCGGTTCGCTTGCAGGCAGGCTTGGAACAGCGTCAAACGCTGTTTCCGAGCTCCCCACAAGCAGAGAAGCTGTTTGCAGCACGGAAAACCCTTCTCCTAGCCTGGGAAGCGAGGAAAACGCCGTTTGGCCGCGTCTAGTGCACTCTCCGCCGGTTCGCTTGCAGGCAGGCTTGGAACAGCGTCAAACGCTGTTTCCGAGCTCCCCACAAGCAGAGAAGCTGTTTGCAGCACGGAAAACGCTTCTCCTAGCCTGGGAAGCGAGAAAACGCCGTTTGGCCGCGTCTAGTGCACTCTCCGCCGGTTCGCTTGCAGGCAGGCTTGGAACAGCGTTAAACGCTGTTTCCGAGCTCCCCACAAGCAGAGAAGCTGTTTGCAGCACGGAAAACGCTTCTCCTAGCCTGGGAAGCGAGAAAACGCCGTTTGGCCGCGTCTAGTGCACTCTCCGCCGGTTCGCTTGCAGGCAGGCTTGGAACAGCGTCAAACGCTGTTTCCGAGCTCCCCACAAGCAGAGAAGCTGTTTGCAGCACGGAAAACGCTTCTCCTAGCCTGGGAAGCGAGAAAACGCCGTTTGGCCGCGTCTAGTGCACTCTCCGCCGGTTCGCTTGCAGGCAGGCTTGGAACAGCGTCAAACGCTGTTTCCGAGCTCCCCACAAGCAGAGAAGCTGTTTGCAGCACGGAAAGTGCTCCTCCTAGCCTGGGAAGCGAGAAAACGCCGTTTGGCCGCGCCTAGTGCACTCTCCGGCAGTTCGCTTGCTGGCAGGCTTGGAACAGCGTTAAACGCTGTTTCCGAGCTCACCACAAGCAGAGAAGCTGTTTGCAGCACGGAAAGTGCTTCTCTTAGCCTGGGAAGCGAGAAAGCGCCTTTTGGCCGCGCCTAGTACTCTCAGAGGGTGCATGCTGCTGGCTGGCTGCGAACAGCGGCTAGGCGCGGTTTCCGAGCTCTCCACAAGCAGAGAAGCTGTTTGCAGAACGGAAAGGGCTTCTCTTAGCCTGGGAAGCGAGAAAACGCCTTTTGGCCGCGCCTCGTGCATTCTCCGGCAGTACGCCGCAGGTTGGCTGCGAACAGAGGTAGGCGCGGTTTCCAAGCTCTCCACAAGCAGAGAAGCTGTTTGCAGCATGGAAAGTGCTTCTCCTAGCCTGGGAAGCGAGCAAACGCCGTTTGGCCGCGCCTAGTGCACTCTCCGGCGGTTCGCTTGCTGGCAGGCTTGGAACAGCGTTAAACGCTGTTTCCGAGCTCACCACAAGCAGAGAAGCTGTTTGCAGCACGGAAAGTGCTTCTCTTAGCCTGGGAAGCGAGAAAGCGCCTTTTGGCCGCGCCTAGTACTCTCAGAGGGTGCATGCTGCTGGCTGGCTGCGAACAGCGGCTAGGCGCGGTTTCCGAGCTCTCCACAAGCAGAGAAGCTGTTTGCAGCACGGAAAACGCTTCTCCTAGCCTGGGAAGCGAGAAAACGCCGTTTGGCCGCGTCTAGTGCACTCTCCGCCGGTTCGCTTGCAGGCAGGCTTGGAACAGCGTCAAACGCTGTTTCCGAGCTCCCCACAAGCAGAGAAGCTGTTTGCAGCACGGAAAACGCTTCTCCTAGCCTGGGAAGCGAGAAAACGCCGTTTGGCCGCGTCTAGTGCACTCTCCGCCGGTTCGCTTGCAGGCAGGCTTGGAACAGCGTCAAACGCTGTTTCCGAGCTCCCCACAAGCAGAGAAGCTGTTTGCAGCACGGAAAACGCTTCTCCTAGCCTGGGAAGCGAGAAAACGCCGTTTGGCCGCGTCTAGTGCACTCTCCGCCGGTTCGCTTGCAGGCAGGCTTGGAACAGCGTCAAACGCTGTTTCCGAGCTCCCCACAAGCAGAGAAGCTGTTTGCAGCACGGAAAGTGCTCCTCCTAGCCTGGGAAGCGAGAAAACGCCGTTTGGCCGCGTCTAGTGCACTCTCCGGCGGTTCGCTTGCTGGCAGGCTTGGAACAGCGTTAAACGCTGTTTCCGAGCTCACCACAAGCAGAGAAGCTGTTTGCAGCACGGAAAGTGCTTCTCTTAGCCTGGGAAGCGAGAAAGCGCCTTTTGGCCGCGCCTAGTACTCTCAGAGGGTGCATGCTGCTGGCTGGCTGCGAACAGCGGCTAGGCGCGGTTTCTGAGCTCTCCACAAGCAGAGAAGCTGTTTGCAGCATGGAAAGTGCTTCTCCTAGCCTGGGAAGCGAGCAAACGCCGTTTGGCCGCGCCTAGTGCACTCTCAGGCGGTTCGCTTGCAGGCAGGCTCGGAACAGCGTTAAACGCTGTTTCCGAGCTCTCCACAGGCAGAGAAGCTGTTTGCAGCACGGCAAGTGCTTCTCCTAGCCTGGGAAGCGAGAAAACGCCGTTTGGCCGCGCCGAGTGCACTCTCCGGCGGTTCGCTTGCAGGCAGGCTTGGAACAGCGCTAGGCACCGTTACCGAGCTCTCCACAAGCAGAGAAGCTGTTTGCAGCACGGAATGTGCTTCTCCTAGCCTGGGAAGCGAGCAAACACCGTTTGGCCGCGCCTAGTGCACTCTCCGGCGGTTCGCTCGCAGGCAGGCTTGGAACAGCGTCAAACGCTGTTTCCGAGCTCTCCACAGGCAGAGAAGATGTTTGCAGCACGGAAAACGCTTCTCCTAGCCTGGGAAGCGAGAAAACGCCGTTTGGCCGCGTCTAGTGCACTCTCTGGCGGTTCGCTCGCAGGCCGGCCTGGAACAGCGTCAAACGCTGTTTCCGAGCTCGCCACAGGCAGAGAAGCTGTTTGCAGCACGGCAAGTGCTTCTCCTAGCCTGGGAAGCGAGCAAACGCCGTTTGGCCGCGCCGAGTGCACTCTCCGGCGGTTCGCTCGCAGGCCGGCCTGGAACAGCGTCAAACGCTGTTTCCGAGCTCTCCACAGGCAGAGAAGCTGTTTGCAGCACGGCAAGTGCTTCTCCTAGCCTGGGAAGCGAGCAAACGCCGTTTGGCCGCGCCGAGTGCACTCTCCGGCGGTTCGCTCGCAGGCCGGCCTGGAACAGCGTCAAACGCTGTTTCCGAGCTCTCCACAGGCAGAGAAGCTGTTTGCAGCACGGCAAGTGCTTCTCCTAGCCTGGGAAGCGAGCAAACGCCGTTTGGCCGCGCCGAGTGCACTCTCCGGCGCTTCGCTCGCAGGCCGGCCTGGAACAGCGTCAATCGCTGTTTCCGAGCTCTCCACAGGCAGAGAAGCTGTTTGCAGCACGGCAAGTGCTTCTCCTAGCCTGGGAAGCGAGCAAACGCCGTTTGGCCGCGCCGAGTGCGCTCTCCGGCGGTTCGCTCGCAGGCCGGCCTGGAACAGCGTCAAACGCTGTTTCCGAGCTCTCCACAGGCAGAGAAGCTGTTTGCAGCACGGCAAGTGCTTCTCCTAGCCTGGGAAGCGAGTAAACGCCGTTTGGCCGCGCCGAGTGCGCTCTCCGGCGGTTCGCTCGCAGGCCGGCCTGGAACAGCGTCAAACGCTGTTTCCGAGCTCTCCACAGGCAGAGAAGCTGTTTGCAGCACGGCAAGTGCTTCTCCTAGCCTGGGAAGCGAGCAAACGCCGTTTGGCCGCGCCGAGTGCACTCTCCGGCGGTTCGCTCGCAGGCCGGCCTGGAACAGCGTCAAACGCTGTTTCCGAGCTCTCCACAGGCAGAGAAGCTGTTTGCAGCACGGCAAGTGCTTCTCCTGGCCTGGGAAGCGAGCAAACGCCGTTTGGCCGCGCCGAGTGCACTCTCCGGCGGTTCGCTCGCAGGCCGGCCTGGAACAGCGTCAAACGCTGTTTCCGAGCTCTCCACAGGCAGAGAAGCTGTTTGCAGCACGGCAAGTGCTTCTCCTGGCCTGGGAAGCGAGCAAACGCCGTTTGGACGCGCCGAGTGCACTTTCTGGCGGTTCGCTCGCAGGCCGGCCTGGAACAGCGTCAAACGCTGTTTCCGAGCTCTCCACAGGCAGAGAAGCTGTTTGCAGCACGGCAAGTGCTTCTCCTAGCCTGGGAAGCGAGCAAACGCCGTTTGGCCGCGCCGAGTGCACTCTCCGGCGGTTCGCTCGCAGGTCGGCCTGGAACAGCATCAAACGCTGTTTCCGAGCTCTCCACAGGCAGAGAAGCTGTTTGCAGCACGGCAAGTGCTTCTCCTAGCCTGGGAAGCGAGCAAACGCCGTTTGGCCGCGCCGAGTGCACTCTCCGGCGGTTCGCTCGCAGGCCGGCCTGGAACAGCGTCAAACGCTGTTTCCGAGCTCTCCACAGGCAGAGAAGCTGTTTGCAGCACGGCAAGTGCTTCTCCTAGCCTGGGAAGCGAGCAAACGCCGTTTGGCCGCGCCGAGTGCACTCTCCGGCGGTTCGCTCGCAGGCCGGCCTGGAACAGCGTCAAACGCTGTTTCCGAGCTCTCCACAGGCAGACAAGCTGTTTGCAGCACGGCAAGTGCTTCTCCTAGCCTGGGAAGCGAGCAAACGCCGTTTGGCCGCGCCGAGTGCACTCTCCGGCGGTTCGCTTGCAGGCCGGCCTGGAACAGCGTCAAACGCTGTTTCCGAGTTCTCCACAGGCAGAGAAGCTCTTTGCAGCACGGCAAGTGCATCTCCTAGCCTGGGAAGCGAGCAAACGCCGTTTGGCCGCGCCGAGTGCACTCTCCGGCGGTTCGCTCGCAGGCCGGCCTGGAACAGCGTCAAACGCTGTTTCCGAGCTCTCCACCGGCAGAGAAGCTGTTTGCAGCACGGCAAGTGCTTCTCCTAGCCTGGGAATCGAGAAAACGCCGTTTGGCCGCGTCTAGTGCACTCTCCGCCGGTTCGCCTGCAGGCAGGCTCGGAACAGCGTCAAACGCTGTTTCCGAGCTCCCCAGAAGCAGAGAAGCTGTTTGCAGCACGGAAAACGCTTCTCCTAGCCTGGGAAGCGAGAAAACGCCGTTTGGCCGCGTCTATTGCACTCTCCGCCGGTTCGCTTGCAGGCAGGCTTGGAACAGCGTCAAACGCGGTTCCCGAGCTCCCCACAAGCAGAGAAGCTGTTTGCAGCACGGAAAACGCTTCTCCTAGCCTGGGAAGCGAGAAAACGCCGTTTGGCCGCGTCTAGTGCACTCTCCGCCGGTTCGCTTGCAGGCAGGCTTGGAACAGCGTCAAACGCTGTTCCCGAGCTCCCCACAAGCAGAGAAGCTGTTTGCAGCACGGAAAACGCTTCTCCTAGCCTGGGAAGCGAGAAAACGCCGTTTGGCCGCGTCTAGTGCACTCTCCGCCGGTTCGCTTGCAGGCAGGCTTGGAACAGCGTCAAACGCTGTTCCCGAGCTCCCCACAAGCAGAGAAGCTGTTTGCAGCACGGAAAACGCTTCTCCTAGCCTGGGAAGCGAGAAAACGCCGTTTGGCCGCGTCTAGTGCACTCTCCGCCGGTTCGCTTGCAGGCAGGCTTGGAACAGCGTCAAACGCTGTTTCCGAGCTCCCCACAAGCAGAGAAGCTGTTTGCAGCACGGAAAACGCTACTCCTAGCCTGGGAAGCGAGAAAACGCCGTTTGGCCGTGTCTAGTGCACTCTCCGCCGGTTCGCTTGCAGGCAGGCTTGGAACAGCGTCAAACGCTGTTTCCGAGCTCCCCACAAGCAGAGAAGCTGTTTGCAGCACGGAAAACGCTTCTCCTAGCCTGGGAAGCGAGAAAACGCCGTTTAGCCGCGTCTAGTGCACTCTCCGCCGGTTCGCTTGCAGGCAGGCTTGGAACAGCGTCAAACGCTGTTTCCGAGCTCCCCACAAGCAGAGAAGCTGTTTGCAGCACGGAAAACGCTTCTCCTAGCCTGGGAAGCGAGAAAACGCCGTTTGGCCGCGTCGAGTGCACTCTCCGCCGGTTCGCTTGCAGGCAGGCTTGGAACAGCGTCAAACGCTGTTTCCGAGCTCCCCACAAGCAGAGAAGCTGTTTGCAGCACGGAAAGTGCTCCTCCTAGCCTGGGAAGCGAGAAAACGCCGTTTGGCCGCGCCTAGTGCACTCTCCGGCAGTTCGCTTGCTGGCAGGCTTGGAACAGCGTTAAACGCTGTTTCCGAGCTCACCACAAGCAGAGAAGCTGTTTGCAGCACGGAAAGTGCTTCTCTTAGCCTGGGAAGCGAGAAAGCGCCTTTTGGCCGCGCCTAGTACTCTCAGAGGGTGCATGCTGCTGGCTGGCTGCGAACAGCGGCTAGGCGCGGTTTCCGAGCTCTCCACAAGCAGAGAAGCTGTTTGCAGAACGGAAAGGGCTTCTCTTAGCCTGGGAAGCGAGAAAACGCCTTTTGGCCGCGCCTCGTGCTTTCTCAGGCAGTACGCCGCAGGTTGGCTGCGAACAGCGGTAGGCGCGGTTTCCAAGCTCTCCACAAGCAGAGAAGCTGTTTGCAGCATGGAAAGTGCTTCTCCTAGCCTGGGAAGCGAGCAAACGCCGTTTGGCCGCGCCTAGTGCACTCTCAGGCGGTTCGCTTGCAGGCAGGCTCGGAACAGCGTTAAACGCTGTTTCCGAGCTCTCCACAGGCAGAGAAGCTGTTTGCAGCACGGCAAGTGCTTCTCCTAGCCTGGGAAGCGAGCAAACGCCGTTTGGCCGCGTCTAGTGCACTCTCCGCCGGTTCGCTTGCAGGCAGGCTTGGAACAGCGTCAAACGCTGTTTCCGAGCTCCCCACAAGCAGAGAAGCTGTTTGCAGCACGGAAAACGCTTCTCCTAGCCTGGGAAGCGAGAAAACGCCTTTGGCCGCGTCTAGTGCACTCTCCGCCGGTTCGCTTGCAGGCCGGCTTGGAACAGCGTCAAACGCTGTTCCCGAGCTCCCCACAAGCAGAGAAGCTGTTTGCAGCACGGAAAACGCTTCTCCTAGCCTGGGAAGCGAGAAAACGCCGTTTGGCCGCGTCTAGTGCACTCTCCGCCGGTTCGCTTGCAGGCAGGCTTGGAACAGCGTCAAACGCTGTTTCCGAGCTCCCCACAAGCAGAGAAGCTGTTTGCAGCACGGAAAGTGCTCCTCCTAGCCTGGGAAGCGAGAAAACGCCGTTTGGCCGCGCCTAGTGCACTCTCCGGCGGTTCGCTTGCTGGCAGGCTTGGAACAGCGTTAAACGCTGTTTCCGAGCTCACCACAAGCAGAGAAGCTGTTTGCAGCACGGAAAGTGCTTCTCTTAGCCTGGGAAGCGAGAAAGCGCCTTTTGGCCGCGCCTAGTACTCTCAGAGGGTGCATGCTGCTGGCT